>NC_046371.1:15130300-15166254 GCF_011125445.2 Fundulus heteroclitus | reverse complement strand
AGTAGGTGATCTTCGATGACATCCTATTCTTAATCTACAGTCATATTAAATAAATTGGAATATTATTGAAAAGTTCATTTATTCAGTAACTCAATTCACTAAGGTAAACCATCATATAATTTAAACACAGTATAATGGTGTTTTAAAGCCTTTATTTATGTTCTGTTATATTTTCTCACCTAAGGCTAATAAAACATTTAGATTAGAACAAGACCGATAAAAAAGTTTTAATGCTGAATGGGGGTCATTGATTAAAACCTGCTTAAAAGTTGTATATTCAAAAGGCACCTTTAATCAGAAATGTATATTTTAATAATAATAATAATAATAATAATAATATAATATATAATATAATAACTTTATTTATAAAGCTCTTTCAAACAAAGTGATAACAGTAGTTGACAAAACTAGTAAAACATGGAATAAAACGATGCAATTTCAAAAACAGGTAAAAACAGATAAAAAAAAAAGGAAACAACAACAAAAATAAAATACTATAAGTTTAGACATAAATTAAGCTGCCTAGATCTGATTGAATTTGACTTTGGAAAGTGCCTTTAGATTACATGTTTCATGAATTGGCCGCTATATAAATAAAATTCAATTGAATTGAATAGAGTGGAAACATAAAGTGAACAAGTGGGTCTTGAGCTTGACTTTAAAAAATCTCCACAAGAATATGCCTGTGGAATGTCTAGAGGGAGAGTTGTTGCATATGACTGTATAAAGTCAAATTTGTTTGGTATTCATATCATAGTTAGATATGGAAAACCCAGAATTTCAGCGTCTGGTCTAGTTCATCCCAAAGGCGTCCTGTAAGGTTGAGATGAGGACTACTAGACCAAGCTTCACACTTCTGCAGCCATGGAAGTCATTGGAACACCTGAATCCAAATAGTTTGATGGTGGGCCCCAAGACTTTTTGCAATTTAGTGTATGTTAGAACAATGCAAAGTATTTCCAATGACTATCTACTGTTTGCTGCATGTTCAGGTGAACTCCGAATTAACCAATGAGCTCAGGAGTTAGAAGATAGCATTAAAACGACAAACGACATTACCCAAGTAAGAATAGAGATAACAATATCACTCGAGTAAAAGAAAAAAGTACAGCTCAGTAAAACTACTCCTAAAAATGCATCTCTTGTTCAAAAAGCTACTCAGGTATATGCAAACCTTGTTACTACCCACCTCCAAACGTTTCTGGAAAAGCTCCTCACATTTCCAGCTTGGTGTCACCTTTTAGGTAGGTGATGGATTTGCTGCCTGCGCTGCTGCATCAGTGCCAGCAGAGGACAGTAGACTCCCGCATTAACTTTTTTTCCCCCCCTCTCATCCCTTCATCATTATTTGTTTCTCTTTCCAAGACTTCCTCATTGACTCCTCCCCTGATATTAGAAAACCCCTCCCACCCCCATTTCTAGCTCAGCCCAGTCCATCTTTTCTCCCAGCCTCAGTCTCCCTTGATCACTTTCATGTTCAGAGGAATTGGATTGCACGGCAGTGTCAGGGAGCTGAGCAAAAACGCCGTGATGCAGGAGAATACTGACTGGTGCCTGGAGCCAGCAAATGAGAAACGAGTACGAGTGTCACAAACATAGCTGTTTTTATCAAGGTAATAAATACTTAGGAAACGACTCGCCTCGCTATTTCATTCAATAAGATCTGTGGGGTCAACTTGGGAATTCAGGGGTCTAAATTACCTGAGCAAGAAAAAAAAAGGTGTAGTAAGTGGAATAGCATATTGCTTCAGTTCAAAAATATATGAAGGATAATGAGAGTAACAGAAGAATATTATGTCTACGTCTGAGTAATTAATGCATTATCTTATGTCACCTCTGATCATTTGGCAAAGCCTCCTTATAGTTGGCTGACCCAAGCGGTGCTGACTGTCTTACGCTCTCGATCCCATCCTCCATCTTTATCTTTCCTCGCCCTAAACCATCTTCTCTCCCAACCCGTCCACCTTTTATGGGTTTATCATTCAAACTACTCAACCTGTGTTTAATGGCCCCCGTTTCAACCCAACCTTCCTTATTGTCCTGCTCATTGATCTCTCTCTTCGTCCCTCTCTTCATCCTCCTTCCGATGTGTGACGCCTTTTAATCTGTCACTTTGAAAATCTTTTGCAAGCCATCTCTCTTTCTGGACCCTTGTTGTTCTACTCATCCTCCTCATCCCTTTTCATTTCACGCATGCTTCTCCTCCCTCTTTATAGCCTTCTTTTGTCATACTCATCCTCCTCATGCATCTTAATCACCTACTTCGCGACTCAGTTTTTATCTCACTCATCTGCTTGATTCGTTTTTATGACGCTTTTTTCATCCGCAATTCCTCTTTACCTCTTTGTCCTAGCCATCTTCTTCCTCATCCTCTTTATGACATATACTGTACTAATCTATAGTCCTAGCCCTCTTTACATCCTGTCCACCTTCCTCCAGCCTCTGCCTACCCGTATCCTCCCCATCACTCTTTATTACCCTGTTTTTATTCCACCCATCCTCATCATCTCTCTTCTTGACCGGGTTTTGATCCCATTCATCATCCTCGTTCCTCTTTACAACACCCTTTTTCACTCCACTCATTCTTTCCAGCCCTCTTTACAACCTTTTTTTTTTATTTTGATCTGAATGAAAAAAATACTACTCATCCTTCTTCTCTGCTTTAGTCTTCCTTCCCAAACCCTTTATCAACTCCTTTCTACCCAGTTTGGTTCCATTTAATTTTCAGTTCTTCAGAAAAAGATTTGACACAAGAATATTTCTTGTGTCAAATCTTAAGTGCTTTGCCACCTGAAGAAACAAACAAAAGTCTAAAAGAAGATCTCTACTGTCAAACTTGATCTAATTTGTAACAGTCAAATTTGCTTTAACAAATCATTAATTATATTGTCCACAAAAATAATTTTCATTCATAACATCCATTTCTGAATTTTCTTTTTCCTAAAGTAATCCAATTGCGACAGGAGCGCTAATCGGAGTCTCTTGCTTTCAAGCTAATTCTCAATGAGCCTCTTCAGATGAAGCTCATCCATTTGATCCATTTATTCCCTCTCAAACCAATAAACCCACATAGTTGAGACATGGTGTTTCCTAACGAACATCCCCTCTAATGCCCTACATACTAGGCTGTTACCAAACAGATGGCACGGGGTTTCAAGTCAGTGAATTTTGGATCGTTTTTTTTAAAAACTTGACAAATATAAACCTGAGCCGCAGCTCCATTCATCCTCCCACCTGTAACCCACAAGACTGAGCTGTGTTTGGCTGTGCCTGTGCGAGTTGATAACAATCTCCCACTCAAAGCTCTGCTGCTTCTGTCACCGCAGAAACAAGAGGATGAAGGAGATAGGGGAGACGACTAGCTGTGGATGAACACACAGATCTGAATGCATTGATGGACCGTAAACTCACCGTTGTCTGCACTTAATGTGGATCTGGGAGCTGAGAAAAGAGACAAAAAAAAGTGTTATCCACCAAGAATCACAGCATTAATAAAGTCCTGGATTTTATTCTTGACAGCTTCACTGTACATATGCGCCGCACAAACATAATCTGCACGCTACCTAAAAATCTAACAGTGTGGAGGAGACATATTATTTATAATGCAATCAACTGAAACATCTTCTTTCAGGGAAAAACGTTTTAAAAATCAAGGACTTTTTTTTTTCAAAAAGACATTAATCTGTGGACAGAATGAGCATTAAACTGTCCCTCCATCCATCTATCTTCCAACGCCACTTCATTTTCCATCCATTTTTTCTGTTCAGGGTTGGAGGGGATCTGGCGTCTATTACCAGGGCTCAGTGGGTGGGAGGCGGAGTACACCTTTGAAAAGTTGCACAAAGACACAGAGGGCCTTGCAAAAGTAACCATAACCTCTTATCTTTTTTCATATTTGCTCCTATGACAACCACAAACTGTCTATTATTTTGTACCACATAATTGTAAATGGGAAGGAAACATTTTTCTTACCAATAACGTTTTGCTGCATTTTTATTCACGCCCACCCCCCCTCACACACATACTCTGAGACCCCCAAAATACAGTCCAGTTAAGGCACATGCCATCAGAGGTAGCCAGTAGATAGTTAAGTTGCATGTGCTGTTATTTTCTCTGTACAGATACAACTTCTCCCTAACAGAAGAGAGGTCTGCAGAAAGTTTAAAAGAAAGCCATGAAAAGCCCCCCTTGCAGTTAACAAATCATTAAAGAGAGGAGAAAGCAAGAATAATATGGATGAAGTTTAATGTTCTGGCTCCCCCATAAAATCCCACATTTAGTGGGAGCTCGACTCCGCCCTTCACCCTGAACACACCGTCCACTCTGAGAAAAAAGGTGGGGGCAGCATGAAGCTGTGGGGAGGCTTTTCTTCAGCAGCAACAGGGAAGCTAGTCGAAGATGACGGGTAGATGGATGGAGCTAGATATAGGGAAACAGAAAACTTATCACAGACTGAAAACATACTTCAGACTGAGATGGAAGTTTACCTTCCTGCAGGACTACTACCCTAAACTGCTGCCAGAGCTACAATAGAATGAAAAAAAATATATCTATCTCTTTTCTTCCTATAGCTCTGCTGGTCGCTCACATAAAACCCAAATAAAACACGCTGAAATTCATGATTGCAACATGACAAAAAGGGGAAAGGTTCTAGGGGTATCAATACTTTTGTAACAAATTAAAACCTTTCTGTAACACAAAGTATAAGAAAAGGTTATTGAAAATTGTAATTTTTTTACACTAACAACTTATATATTAAAATATTTACCCTCCTGATCCTCAGGTGCATTTTGTTTGGGTGAATTTTAGAGTACGTAACTATATAAACATGAGAACCAAAGAACAGTGTATTCAACTTTTCAGATCTCTGTGTCTTATAATATACGTCAAAGTTGGCTTTGTCCATTTAGTCTGTGGAATTAATCTCAATGATGGCAGGAGTTTTCAGTTTGGGAAAAGTAGTAAATCTCGCTGCTGTGGGACATCTATAAAACATCAGCCGTGTGATGCACCATCCCCTCAAAGCACCATCATGCAGGCATAATCACCATCAAAATCTACCCATCATATAAAATATGAACCACCACAGGCAACACCACTGCAGCTACTGTGCAAGGTTTATGTTTGTGGCATGCATGAGTGATTATTTTTCTTTACCATTCAGGGAGGCCATAGAAACTGCATTTAATGCATACGATAAGGGAGTAAGCTTTCATAAAAAAAACACCAAAAAAAACCAAAAAACTTTGTGTTGAAAAATAGCGCACTCAGAATGAAAATGCTAAATTGTTGCATTCATAATATTCACAACGATTCATCCTCAGCTCGAAAATAAAAAGTAAATTTCTAGCTGACGCAGATGGTTGACAAACATTTGCAAGCCGAGTTATTTACTCATCCAGACTGGGTCCAGACAGTTTGTGTACAACATAGATTTGACTGGAAAAAAAGTCTTTTTTGTGTGCTCATCTCAATAGTCACTGATGATATCAGTGTCATCTAGCAGTTTAATGCAGCTAATTTGTCATAAACAGGCAAGCTATTGTCGATTTCATGAATAAAACCTTTCTGCTCAACAGGAAAATGTGCGTACATGCAAATGATCAATCACTTTGTTGTCTGCTGAGAAGTGTCAGTTCATGGTGCAAATTTCTGAATGCTAAGTCAAGTTGGAAGGGGAAAAAAAACGACACAAAATGTTTTGTGATCCTGACCATGTTAAGGTTGGATTTTGTGTAATTTCTCTTTTTTTATACATTCTTTGTAATAATTAAAAAAAAATGTATATCCTGAAATGTGTGGTTTCAGGATGAGCATTGTTCTGCATGGATAAATGCAGAACAACGTCTTAAAGTAAGACGTTGATTACTTTAAAGTCTTAAAGTTAGACTTCTTCTCAGAAGTCTGACTTTAAAGAAAACCAGAAATTTATCACATTTTTTGGAAATTCTAATCGAAATAGATAACCCCCATGAATATTGCCATTGTAACTCAACCATTGTCATTATTTAGCCCTGTAACTGCAGCTGAATATTGGACTGTCGTATCCAAACTTAGCAAAATCCTGAAACTCTGTCTTGTTTCGACTCTCCATCCAGCCTGAGAGCTTTTAGACATATGTAGACATATTTATGTAGATGGTCTTTTGCCTTTTAATTTTCAGACACGTTCACGTTATTATGAAGGTAAACTCGACAAAAAAATAAATAAAACTGGGTTTTCCCAACAATTACATAATTCTGGACCTGAAATTGTATTCCACAGAGGGGTGATATTTGTATGAGCATGCCATTCACTATAAATGTCATTTCGTTTGAATGTCTTGATCTGAACCCGGGTGTCGCCTCAGGGGACTGCTTTAAAGGATTTTTGGTATCAAGAGTCCCGATACAAAAGCCATGTCTTCAGGACTGCTGTTGGTCTGTCTCAAATCCCCTATTGCAGGTGTTAGACAGAAATTAGGGGACTTTATTGTCAATAAATATATTATCACTGATTCAACGGATCAAACTAATCTGATTTTCCCTAATGATTTCAACTTCTTTTTACATTTTAAAGTTAAACTGTTGATGAGGGAAAGACTGTACTGGCTGCTGCAGCCCCTGGTCCGCGCCACGTCTCCTGCCCCGGCCTTCTCTGCCCTGCACTCAGACATCCTTGCTTTTCCCGCAAAGCCGAAAAGCTAGTTTTTAAATTCCGTGACATCCAAAGCAAAAAATAAGGTTGATTAAACAGGAGGGGAAAAAAATTCCACAAGCTTTTTCCACACATGGTCAACTTGAAATGCATGGATGGATCCAAATTATTCTGATGGGAACTTCCCTATTAGTTTGATCCAGGGGCTTCAGCACCTGATCAGACTTTTTTTTTTTCAGTAGTCAGGGATGATTGGTGTTTGAATGTAATAGAAATCTAATATACTAAGTGAATAGATTTGAACACAATTTTTTCCACATTTTTTAGCTTTATTTATTTATTTATTTTGCCAAACAGCAGACAAACGCAAAAGGGTCAGGATTAATCTAACCTGTAATAGCAGCAGTCACCATAAAACCCACAGTGATTGTGCGCGGCACTTTTCTTTGAGACTCCCTCCTGTGTTCATTTCTTTCATTTGCTCTTTGACCCTGATTTACCTCCAGGGAGAATGCCGTACATCTTCTTAGAGCAGCTCCAAATTGCTTTAGCTTCACATTCCCTCCCCCTCCAGCTCCTCCATCTAATTCAATTTCTGTTGTATTTGCTTCCTCCGCCTCTTCTGGGAAAAAAAAAAAAAACTTCTTTTTCCTCACCTGGTCTCCCCCTACTCCCACCCTCTCCTTTTTTATGAGTCACTCTGTCTTAGTATCATCCTTCCAGGTGCACTGCAGGCGGGGAGGACTGGGACTGGAGGAGGACTTAATAAAGAAATGGGAAAACTCCCCCTGCAGATGCTTTGGTTAAGTGGGGGAAGTGTCACACTGTCCTGGGCGACAACCTGCCCTGAACCTGGTGGTGTAAACAATGGTGTGTAATTAAACATACAAATTGTGCTGTCTAAAGATTCAATCAGTGTTGGGTCCTATTTTTCAACCACCCACCTGATCTTTTGGCTAAGATTGGACTGAGTTCCTAGAACTATTGTTCAGTTCTGAACTCCATCTTATAAAAGAGCAATCAAATTGTCATTCAGTTATGGCTGTAGATTCGTAATATATAAGTAAGCAGTATTATATAAGTTCAGTCCATTTACCATTTGACCATTTATCATTCTTAGTCAGATTCTGTTTGTTCTGGATTGTTGTTCTTTTCATTCTTTTACTGAAGTTAGAGGGACTAACACTGGTCACTGCTGGCTGAGAAAAGTTGGAATAGTTTCTTTCTAGGCAAAGAAAATATTGATTGATTCAGGGTTTCTTCAATATTGATTCAGGGTTTCTTCACGTTTCATGTCAAAATTCCAAACTTTTCCATACTCCACTGTCCAAAGTACCTCACATCTTTCTGCATGAATTTATTTACATCTACATGATAAATTAATAGTTTAAAAAAAAAAAAAAAAGATGCCTATTTAAAGTCATAGCGACAAGTTTTTCATCAAAAACTATTCATTTTTCAAAAATAATACATCCACAGAACGTCTAGAGTGGTACAGGATAAAAAGGTCAATTTTACTGAATAATAAATATATAGTACAAAAGTAATTGTTTTAATATTTCGATGGGTCCAAAATGTTTACTTCTGTCTACAATGCCAATAGGCCCGTTTACACTACACCTAAAAACCAAGCCATGCCGAGACCGGTCCGAGCTTGGTCCAGTTAACTGAGATAAATGCAGCCGTTTACACACAAGAGTTATCTCGGTTATCCCGGTTCCTTGGTGGCTCCTCGCCTCCTAGTGGCGATCTGCGGTACTACCGCTCTCTGGGGTTGAAGGCGGGACTCAGCAAATCAAAATGGCGGCACCCGTAATATTCAGGATGTTATTGTTAGACAGAGTCGGCTTTTGGGACGTGGATAAGACAAATTAACGTCTAATAAGGATTTACAGACGCAGGAAACAACAACAGACGCTGAGGTTCATAAGCAGAATCATCTCTGGAAACCGTGTGGCACGGTAAGGAAGCTAGTATTATTATGAATTTCTGAAATTTGTCTGAATGGAGTGTGAATCGGGACGTGCAGCCAGACACGCCGGGAAACCCGCGGACAGTCAGCTGACTGTAAGGGCATGACGCGGTCTGCTCATGCGCTCCTCGTTATCAGGGAACCGGGCTAAAAAAAACCAGGCCGAGACCTACTGATGAACTGGTCTGCAGTTAGCGCGGTCCGGTTATCGTTAGCGCGGTCTGGTTCAGTCTGCTGACCGTTTACACACAAGAGTTATCTCGGTTACTGAGCTCGGACTGGTCTCGGCTCGGTTAAAAAAGTGTAGTGTAAACGGGCCTAATGTCAACATGAAAGGATCCTGCACCAATAGGAATACTAGGTTGGAGTCATGTGAGACGGAGCTCAGTCGTAGTAGCGCTGATAAATTAATTCTTCTCAGCGTTACATTTCTCAGATTGAAGCGGAGCAAAAAATATGCAAAAAGAGGGTGAACATCGGTCAAGCTTTTAAGCCTTAGTGGCAACTTTAGGAAGCAAAGTGGCTCAGAAGCATTGTGGAGGTTGCTGCTTACCTTCTGGACGGGTAAGTTTAATGTTTGCTGGTGCTATGTGGCATGCCACCTACTGGCCTACTTACATTAGCCATAATTGGGCATTCAGTTAATAAAATAATTTACATCAGATTATTGTATTTATGCTGCAATCAGAGCTTTAGCATTTAACTAAACAATTCTCGGACCGTGAATAAATATATAATTGTTTTCATAATCAGTTTTCTTTCTCCATTCATGGAAAATATTTAAAAGAAACTGCATAGTTTTCAGAAATTCAGTCTGAGTAGGAACTCTCACAGCAAGTTAAAGCTTAATAATCCTCTCACAGTATTCACTCTTGAATTTATACAGTTAACTTTGAAAGCTTTTAGTGATGAACTGTGACGATGAACGAGTTGAATGACTTGTAAAAGTAGAGAAGAAGAAAAGCTTATTTTCACATATTACTGAAATTGTAGCTTAGGAACATCAGAACTTATGTCAAACCATGATCGTTTTCCAACTGCGTTTAAGTACTTAGATCAGGCTTGTCCAAAGTGCAGCCTGGGAGCCATTTGCGCCCCTGGAGTGATTTTTCTTCAGCCTTCGTCTGCAATTCCAGAAATATGCAAATTTGTCCTACCAGTACAGATGGTTTATGCAGATTAGAACTCAAACATGGTTGTGTGGCTAAGCTGACTGAATATGTAGGGGAGTGGACATTAGGAAAAATAGGTGGAGCAATTAAGCACAAGTGAAACATGTAGAGATAATTAAGCAGAGGGAGAAACAGAGCAATGATATGGCAAAGACAGGAGGGGAAGCGAACCAACAGAAGCAGGGGAACGGAAACAGGAACACAAGCAGAAGGACCAAATATAGCCAAAAGAACTCACTAATGCAACTAAGAACAGGCAGACAGGAAAATAAAGATCTAGCAGAACTACTAAAAACATAATGAACAGGAACTGAGTACGACAGGAAATTAAACTAACCGACTAATAAAGAAGGTGAGAACACATACACAAAACAGCAGGATCCCCAGGAGCCTAACACTATATAATCCAACTCCTGGGGATCCTAACAAAGAGTGAACATAATTATGTACTTAACGCTGAGAATAATAATCTCTTTCTACGCAAGGACAACTGAAAACATTTAAAATAATTTGCCTGTAAGGTAGCCGTGAAAACATTTTTGCGCTTCAGTTTTTGATGTATGCTGATTTGTGTTCCTTTTCTGCAAAAATCTGACTAGTGTATTCTTTTAAATAAAATCTTGCATGTTTAGTTATTTGTTTCTGCAGGTAAAAAAAATACAATTAGTTTTTTACATTTTTAGTCTTAAAATACATTGATTTTATGACCTGCTGGCAACTTTAACCGGATGATTTCGGTCTACATGACTAGGGCTGTACGATTTTGCAAAATAATCTAATTGCGATTTTTTTTTTTCTTAATATTGCGATTTAATGCGATTTTTTTTCCCCAGCTTAATTTATCATGTGTTTTAAAACATATACAAACAACAAATCAATTTGTTTCCTCGCCATGTGGATTAGTTGCTAAAAGACCCACAGCATCTAAACTCGGAGCAGAAATGATTGCGTTCTGCCTATGATATATTTCAACCAAAATTGCAATTTTGACTTTTCTCTGCATTAACCACAAACAACAAAAATGTTCTCTAAAAAAAGATGTTTGTAAAGAAGGACTATTTAAAACAAGAACTTTTAATGTTTCTATTAATCAGAATATTATTCAAGAGAACAGCTTTTAACAGCTTTGACCAGAACTTAATGCTGTGTATGATTATATAAACTCTAAAACAAGTAATAAAATTAGATTATCTCACTGCTGCAACTGTCTTCCCTTCCATGTGGAGCAAACCCACTTTAAACATTTTACCAACACCTAATGGATGTGTCTAATTCACTAATTGTTACATAGCCAGAAATTGCGTTTTTTTTAAATTGCGATTATATTGAAAATGCGATTAATTGTTCAGCCCTACATGACACCATGGACACCACAGAGTTACGTCCTCAGTTCAGTACATTAACAAAAAATAAACTTATACCATTAGACATAGAGGAGGAAATCATTATCGGGGCCTTGAATCAAAATAAAGAACGACAAACTAGAGTAAAATAAAAATAAAACTGAACAAATCTGCCTTAATTGTCCACACAGTTTTACAAACTGGCCTTTTTTTGCGTAATCTTTAGCAAAGATTCAGCAGAAATACTACCAGACAAACAAAACACTTTACACTTTACTAAATCACATAAAGTTTCCACAGTTCTTTGCTAGGCAAAGGATTTAAAATCCCGCAGTGACACTCTCACAGTGTAAAACTATTAAACACAGAGACTTACAACCATTAAGGAAGCTGTATTCCAGATTGTTTAGCGTCTCCTTGCTGTTACTCTGGGAGCTGCGCGCGCTCCTCCAGTGGTTGTTATCCTGACCCGCTGATCGTGCCTTCATCTCCTCCTTTAGTATCATCCTGCCGATTCCCTGCATGATGGAAGGAATAAAATTATCCAAACAGAGATAAAAAAAAATTACATTAAAACTTACGCAAAGAGGGAAGAAAAACGTAAGTGATAAAGGATTTGGATTTATGAGCTGATAAATGATGACTAAATGTGGCCAAATGAGAGAACATATATGATTATTCTTGCTCTAGAAGGTAGAATATCGAGTAAACAAGGACGAGGAGAGCACAGGGGAATCACTTTGATTCAGTGTCCAGTGGGTGAGGTTGGAAAGAAGCATTTAATTAGCTGACTCATTAAATATTAACATTCACTTAAATTATAAAGGTAGGAAGCAGTCTTACTTTCTTACCTTGTTTATATTATGATTCCATCCATCCTCTTCTCCTCCAGATGAAAACCTCCTCACCCTGGAGACTGGAGGTGAGATGGAGGGAGGATAAGGAAGCGAAGGGTAAATGGCGTGGCAATAGGAAGGAAGAATGCTAAGTAGAAGCTATTTTGTGTATTCAAAGGTCAAAATGGCTCCTTCAGCTGTCTGGTGAAGCAGCTATCCTTGCATAGGGGTATACCTACATTTGTTTAGAACTTCTGAACCCAATAACATTTAGCTAAGTTCCAAAGACAAACTACTTTTATTTGGACATCATGTGACATAACAACAGCTCAGTGTGCAGAATTGGGGGAAAAAACAAGCAAACAGGATACATGGCTTATAAGTTTTGTATGCTTAAGTGTCTTAAATGTGTTTATAGATTTGTAATTAACACCTTCACTCTAAAAACTAATTAAAGTCCAGTAAAATGCATGCCTTCAGATGTCATATAATCAGTAAATAGTTGAGCTGTTTGTAATTTAACCTCAGTGTTAAAGACCAAAGAGGTTTGACTAAAAAAATCAGTGAACAAATAGCAACATGAAGTCCAAGGAAACAACAAACTGGACAGGGTTGAAGTCATGGGCAAGTTTGTTTGTGTTTGGGACCATAAATGATTTATTTTTGTTATGTGCTTTGCACATTTTATCATTTATTCACTGCAAAAACGGAACTCAAAATAAATAAAATGTTCTTAAAATGAGTGTATTTGTCCTTGATTTGAGCAGGTAAATAAGATGATCTGCCAATGGAATAAGATTTCTGCACTTAAAATAGGAACAACGCATCTTATTTCAAGTGCAGGATGTCTAATAATCTTATTTTAGGGGTATAAATACTCATTCCATTGGCAAATAATCTTATTTACCTGCTCAAATCAAGGACAAATACACTAACTTTAAGAACATTTTACTTATTTTTAGATCCATTTTTGCTGTGTTGGTATGTTTTTTTATTATTTGTTTTTATTTTATTTTTATTTTTGCTAGATGGTGAAGAGACATTTCCATTTTAGGACTTTATAGTGTCTCTTCTTATAAAAACTCTTTGAGACTGGAACAGAGGTTCGTCTCCCATCAGTAAAAACACTAAACCTGAATTTAACCTGACAGTGTCGCAGCTATTTCACAATCAAGCTAAAATTACAGGTCTAGGTGCACAAAGATGGCAGAGGCATAAACCAAAGAATTTTAGGCAATATTTACTTTGGGTTTGAGGCGTTTGGATGAGGCGATTACAAATGCTTCTCAGATTTAACTTGTAAAAATATTTGAATAAATCCACCTCCCAACTAATACACCACTTTCCACTGATCTGTCAAATGAACCACTAATGAAATACGCTATAGTTTGTGACTGCGATGTGAAAAAGTATTAAAAAAAGGTTGAGGTGTATGAAGAATTTTACAAGGCATTAAATATTATGTAATATGTCACAGAGGTGTAAGAAGGATAGGTAAATCGAAGGAGATTTACCTTTCGGGGAGCCACCATAGGGAAAATAATTGGAGTCTGTGTGATAAAGGCTGTTACAGTTGGAGGTGGAAAAGCGGCTGGAATTGAAGAGATTTTCATTGATCTTACTCCTATTGGTTGGAGAGGCAGGAATGTCTGACAAAAAGAGACAGAAAACACAGAATTGTAGAAAATACACACTTTCAACTTTTCCCTTACTCATACTGTTTGTATTCAAAGAAAATTGAAGATGGACCCGTGGGGGAGGGTGGGGGGGGGGATGCTGCAATGATTTTATGAGTCACTATGATGAATTTTTATTTTGCACTCTCTAATAGCACACCCTAATGTCAGAATAAACCAATTTTAACTCTAAAGGATGGTATTGCAGGTAATAGCTGGCATTTTGGTTTTTAGTAGCAAGTGAAGTGATGAGAAAGATTAGAGAGGAAGTGACTGCTGTGACAGATAGCAAAGGTCATGTGTTAGTTTAAGTTACATCAACTGCAACAAGTGTTAGTAGTAGTGTTTGAACAGTCTAGAGATACACAAATCCATCCTTTCATGCTTTGCAGAACCAACAGGCTGCATATTTATCTGATATTTTGCCAAAATGGGAAAAAAAGAAGAAAAAAATTGACGGTTTGCAAAACGATTCAAGCTGTAAATTTAAATTCATGTGTTCAACCCAGATCACAAACTGCCAGCTCAGACTCGAGAGAAAGGTATGTCAGCACTTTGGAGCACGGCGTAAATCATGCAGAGGTCTTTCTGAGGGATTGTAACTCTGCCGGCCCGACTTCTGTGCATGCTCTGATGGATCACCTACACACTCGGTGTTGGCAACACTTCTCTCAGTTGATTTTACCTCTTAAATTACCTGCTAAATCTGTAATCTAACTTTTGATTTGCAACCACTGTCAGTTCCCTGCCTGCTCGAGGTTTTCTGCTTTTTCTTAAGGTTAGGTTAATAAGGAAAAATCATTAGCAGTCAGTGCATGGTTTTAAAATTATGTGTGTTGAAAATCTTTATTAAACCCGATGAAATATTCAACAGGGATGTAACCCAAATTCTGGTTTGATACAGGCTCACAATCTGTTAATATTTCATAAGAATGCATCCAAAGCAATAGCATTTTATTAAATTATACATGACAGTTGAGCATTTGTACAACCATTTATGGTCAGATTTCAACAAATTGCTTCACTAAAGCAACAAAGAAACGATCCACTGGTGAAGTACATGTCTACTAGATTTTGTTCACATGTTCTGGATTTGAAATGGAGGGAAATGAAATGGCAATGCATAGATATGGAATGGTAAATGGGTAAATTGACATAGAAGGTCCCAGCTGAAGGCCTGGGATGCAGCATTCAGATCACGAGAAGTGAATTGAAAAAGGGCATCCAGAAGGCAAAATTCAGGAAACAACAGGAATAATGTGACTCGAATTACAATCTCTGCATTTAAATGACTTTCAATTATTAGTCTGGCGTTTAAACCTGGAGCTAATCAACTTTTTTACTGTATATGCTTTTATTCCCTACAGGGAATGTATAATTTATACTATTTTTATATTTTCTTTTATTTATTGCTTCCTAAGCGTTATTTCAGATGGTATTGTTAGGTGCATCATATTGAATTTGTTGTGCCGTGAATCTTTTGGCAACCATAGCCGGCAGTAAATTACTGTGAATTTACAGTTTTAAGTAAAAATACTGCAATAAATCTTACAGTTGTAAGCCACAGTTTTACAGAAAGAGTAATAAAATTTCTTCTATTCCCATATGGTTATTTTGTTCATGATAATTTTCCATGAACAAAGTAAGTTCTCCACTCTGAACCTTTCAAATAAAATGCATCATACTGCACACAGAGTCATTGTACATTTTTTTAGATGACTTTCTTCAGCTGCTGGTGACGTACTATAAAATCCACCATGATCTATTTTCAGTGGAGGAAAAAAAAAACGGTGAGTTTCAAAAACTCATATTAGAATTAAATTAAAATGACATGTAATAAAAAAAACATCTCTGACAATCTGGTTAGGATAAATTCTCTCACTAATTGAATAAAAAATAACTGATTATCAATGATGTTGGGCAAGCAAGTTTATGTAGATAAATATGTTTCTGCATTAATTTATGTAATGCTATTTTCAGGCTCTTTGTGATGTTCGAAGAAATTTCAATATAAGATTAAAAAGCATCTGCAACATCCAGATTATCTCCTGCATAGGGCTCCACTTGTTTGCAAACTGACTAGATCTGTGCAGGCTTTCACAAAAGGGATTTGTCCCATTACTCCCCTTTAGAGACGGGATATTTCAAAGCTTCTTCTATTTCATTAGAAGAGTAAAATAGAAGTGTTTTGCTGAGAATTCAATACAATATATTCATGAATCAGCAAGCTGAGCGGGAAAGAAAGCTTACGTTGGTAATAAAAGGCAGAACACTGGAAGAAATTCACTAACCTTGTCTCTTGTAGATGGGGGGTTTCCTGTAAATGTTGCTTTCTTCAGACGCTGAGAGAAACAAACTGATAGTTAGTGGCAGACAGCAGATCTTACTTTGAGAGGAGAAAGAGCTCCGCTCTTCATTTTGTACACGTACGGTTTACACATTTACCATAGATGCAATAATCAGGTAAACAGGGTTCATACACTGTAAGAAAAACTATGGAAAAGTCTGGAATTAGATTCAAGTAAATGAAAGAAAGAGCAAGGAAAATATTTGTAATTCCCCAATCTATTCTTTTTCCCTATGTCTAAATGTTGTGTCCTTTACTTCATTGTGTCCTCCCTTCCTTTCTTCCTTACATCCTTCCTTGTGTCCCTTACTTCATTGTGTCCTCCCTTCCTTTCTTCCTTACATCCTTCCTTGTGTCCTTTACTTCATTGTGTCCTCCCTTCCTTTCTTCCTTACATCCTTCCTTGTGTCCTTTACTTCATTGTGTCCTCCCTTCCTTTCTTCCTTACATCCTTCCTTGTGTCCCTTACTTCATTGTGTCCTCCCTTCCTTTCTTCCTTACATCCTTCCTTGTGTCCTTTACTTCATTGTGTCCTCCCTTCCTTTCTTCCTTACATCCTTCCTTGTGTCCTTTACTTCATTGTGTCCTCCCTTCCTTTCTTCCTTACATCCTTCTTTGTGTCCTTTACTTCATTGTGTCCTCCCTTCCTTTCTTCCTTACATCCTTTATTGTGTCCTTTACTTCATTGTGTCTTTCCTTCCTTCCTTCCTTCCATCCTTCCTTGTGTCCTTTACTTCATTGTGTCCTTCCTTCCTTCCTTCCTTCCATCCTTCCTTGTGTCCTTTACTTCATTGTGTCCTTCCTTCCTTCCTTCCTTCCTTCCTTCCTTCCTTCCTTCCTTCCATCCTTCCTTGTGTCCTTTACTTCATTGTGTCCTTCCTTCCTTCCTTCCTTCCTTCCTTCCTTCCTTCCTTCCTTCCTTCCTTCCTTCCTTCCTTCCTTCCTTGTGTCCTTTACTTCATTGTGTCCTTCCTTCTTTCCTTCCTTCCTTCCTTCCTTCCTTCCTTCCTTTCATTTTGCTTAGGTTGCATATTTGAAGCTTCGCCAGTGTGGAAATATCTTCTATAAATTGGCAGTGAACTTCTTCTATATGTTTTTTACATTGAACATAAATGCCGAGAGTCCTCTGGAAACTTGGTCTAGAATTTTGTCCTTAAAATAATAATAAAAAAACGTGTAGAAACTGTAGGTACAGCAAGGATGCTGCTGTGCATCCAGACATCCTGATTGGCATGCAGAGAGGATGATTTAAACAGCCTTACAGCGCTCGATCAAAAAGAGAGGCAGATGGCAGGACAATAAAGAAGAGGGAAGAAAGCAGTTCAAGGGTGGAGGAGCCAGAGGAGGAAAAGAAAGGGTATTAGGAAGGAGAAACTTGATCATTGTTCCACATTCATTTGTATTGATGTGGGGAAATCACCTCATCTGTATGTCACAATAAATCACTGCTAGTTTTCTACCATAAATTTGTGTGGATAGTTTTCAAGTCGCTGAACAGAGCGTGCCACTGATCCAACGTTAGAGCTTCAACTCCCTGCAGACCATGCTTGCTAAATGCGCTCATGTGGTACTGTGGAGCACTTTGGATAAAAGCACGTGCCAAATACATTTTTGCTTGCTCTTGTAGCGGAGAATGAAACGATTGCTAATGCAGGGCTGGCAAGCACGTCAAAACAAAAAAAAACAAAAAAAGAGGAATGTGGCATACAGAGATGGGCTGAAGGGGGGAATGACAATGGGGAAATCAGATGAGAGGCATGCAGTGAAAGGATGAAGCCTTTAAAAGGGAAATGACCCAGGGTAAAGTGGATTTAAAGGTGAAGTTCGGCATTAAATTTGTAAAGTGAAAGGTTGATGGAGTGTGGAAATTAAATTAGCTTGCATTAGCTGGTAGACAAAAGTGGTCACAAGCCACTGAAGAGCTCTCAATCAGTAAGTTTCCCGACTAGAAACAGAAAAGAGGATCTACATTTTTATAAATAAAAATCTGAAATTTGTGGTGTGCTTTTGTATTCAACCCCCCCCTAACTATTAAATCCAGCACAACTAATCGTCTTCAGAAGTTACCTAATTAGTCAACATTGTCCACTGATATGTAATTTAAAATCAATATAAATGCAGCTGTTGTTTTTGTTTGATTTTTTGGAGAACATCGGTGAACAAAGAGCATCAAAAAGATACAAAGACAATGCCGGCATGTCTGGGATAAAGTTGTGGAGAACTTTGAAGCTAAGTTAGGTTATAAAATAATATCTAAAACTAGTTTGTCCATCATCTGAAAATGGAAATTATGGCACGACATAAAACATCAATAACAAGATCAGATTAATGAAGCTAAAGCGCAAGTTCAACTGAAGAAACTCATCGCCTGCCTCCATTCAATCAGAGTCTGATCCGCCTCTGATGTGAGCCAATCAGCTACGAACCGCACCTCCATGAAGCTAATCAGCATCCCGCGCTCATCTTAAAAGCAACTTCAAATCCACGTCTCAGCCTGCTAACCAGCAAGCGCAAACCGATTGCATGTCGGATTTCGAATCAGATGTCCGATTCAACCCACCCCCAACCCCTTCTCCACCATCGTAGCTGAGTTCATCTAGCTTCCAAGACGTTCCTCCATCCTCAACCCATCAGAGTGTTTTCTCCCTTCAGTCTTCAGCACTCCCTATCACCTCGTTATTGGTCCGGCAGAAGACCACCATGTTGGGCCCGGTTCTGCCAGAGGTTTCTTCCCAAAGGGGAGTTTTGCAGTTCATGCAAACCTGTGTTTATCAAGTTGGACATCTATCTTAAACAGATCATCATATAGACTGAACAAACTTCTTCTATCTCCACTCCACCAGTTTCAGACCTGGGGGGGAACATCCCTGTTCTCATGCATCTACTTATGCATATTAAAGTATAATTCAGCATTAATGTTCCTGCCGAGGTCTGAGCGCCAAAGACTTAAATTATGTCAATAAAATCCTTCTAATTGCAATTTCTTTCTCTGTGAGTTCTTCAGAATGAATTGGGCTTGCTTTCTTTAAAGTGGACATTCATTTAATTGGAATTCCATTATTTTTTTTACCTAAATATGTATGCATTATTTGATGTTTATTGATCAGACAAGGACTATTTTAAAGTTTGTACCTATAATCCACACATCTTTTACAAACATTTTAGCTGTAGTAAGAAATCCAAAGGGGCTGATTCTGGTTTGTGGAGAGGATCAGAGGTCAGGGTAATGTTTCAGAGCCTACCTGGGACATGGAAATGCTTGGGAACTTGGAAGGTGGAGGTGGTGGGAGTGGTACACCTGGGCTCTGGTTGCGTGTAATAGGGTGAACTCCTGCCACTCTCACTGCCTGCAGTCACTGCAGTCAGCCCAGGCAAGCAGTGACAGAACCCAAAGCATGAATGGCCCCCGACAGAAAGACAGAGACTAATGAGAGACACAGGGGCTCACAATCTGATGAGTGTATGAAGTCATATGTCTCTGTCCCTGAGGTACTCTTCACTTGAAATCATAATACACCAACTGAAAGAGGTGTTATTATTAGTATTGCCAGGTAGGGCCCTCGTATTTTCAATGTGTGTGTGTGAGAGTCTGCCTGGGTGGGCTCGTTACCGGGATGGTAATAATGCAGCGGGGATCCCCCGTGGTGGCTATGCGCAGGAGACTCCGTGAAGGCGGAGCTGGAGGAAAGTCTCTTTCTCAACTCTACGCTGTCCAAGAGATCCTGCAAGGAGGCATAGAGAAAGCTTTTCTTTCAGTAAACATTTCTACAGCTTCCTCCAGGATAATTGGAGATCTATAGAAAGGTAAGAAACCTTAAAATCAATGTGACCTTCATGGCAGCAACAAACGATCAAACAGAAATATTTCTTTGAAAAATCTGACCCTTAGGCTGAGCACATCTACAGCTACAACTATTATTACAAAAAAAAGATCAATCAGGATTAGAAATAATGGGAGAAAGAGGAAACACAAGGTCACAAACATTGAAACAGGTGTTTTTGGATCAAATTCAAAATGGCCATAATTATGTTCAGGGACAAAAACTCTTTACTTTCTGGCAATATCCAACAATTGTTTAGTGACAAATATGGGAATCAAATAAAAATTACAAAAATGGTGTGTTTTGGGTGAATCTATGGAATAGCTTATGTGAAATAAAGCTACAATATAAATAACTTGAAAAAGTACTTCGAGAAAAGACATTTTGGGAAGATATATAGCTGAGGATGGGTTAGGGTGATGTTTGAATCTTGTTTTTTTCTGTCAGATGGCATTCGAAAATGTATTATTATTTTGACAACCAAAATGAATAATATTTAACTATATTATTATGCGAAAAATGGGATTTTCCTTTCTTGTCTGATCATTCCTTTTTTTTTTAGATCTTCCCTTATAAGTTCATGCTTTGTGTTCAATTTTTAGTTTATTTGTGGGCTTTGTTCATTTTAGAGTTTCCTGTTCAGCTCTGCTTCCCTTGATATTTTCTCTGTGCTCATGTTCAACCTATTCTGTGTTAATTAGGCTTTCTCCCTGCATTAACCTTCCTCCTCAGCTGCTCCACATATACCCTGATTGACACATCTGAGGTCTATGGCATTAACCTCGCCTCCCCACATTATAAAGGCTCACTGGTTTCCCTGGTCTCTTGATTTCATGGTCCCTGTTGGGCAGATGCACCGCTTGTTCTTTCTACCAACGTTGTTAGGCTGTGGATTTTCTGATTAAAACCTGATTAATTCACAGCTCTAACTTCCTAAACCTGATCATGACAATGATGTGATCATTTTAGATCATGGTTGCAGGACAAATGGTTGAAGTACTTACATGAGAGTATGGCGATAAGGTGCCCAAGGACTGGAGAAGGAGGAGAAAAGAAAATTACAAATATGAATTTGAATAAGAAGTTTGGTCAGTCTCCTTTCTGTTAAACAAAATGTAACTCAGAATGAACAGTTTTTAGTTTCTGCGTCTCCGTGTGTGTACCCGTCCACAGCTGTTTGTCTGCAGAGCATCCTCTAAGAGCTGAGTGTGTGCATGGTCAGCCTGATAAGGGATGATGTCTGGCTGCTGGATGTCATAAATGGTTTTGACCCTGGGCAGAGCCTCCAGCTGCTTATAGCCTAAAACATCATTGTCGGTCCTAGACTGTAAGAGAAACAGAAGGACGTGCACACGCTCACACGTGGACAGTAAACATAGACAGAGTCCTAAATGGAAAACTGGAGGTGAATGTTTTATTCAAACAGCTATCCCATAAGCTCCGCATACAGAGACAGAGTTGGACCGAGGTGGAGATCAGTGAGCCAGTGTGAGTGACATCTGAATGACAGCTGTGACACACACAGTAAAGGGTGTGACCACTGCGGCTCTGGTGCAGCCCTGATAGCGCTTACTTACACAGATGAGCCGGTGAGGGGAGCCGAGGAGAGGAGAGGAACCTGAAGGAGAAATGGACGCAGTCTCAGAGGTTCTCCTAAGCTGCTGGGTCAAACAACAGAGCAAGTGCGTGAGCATGAGAGAAGTTAATTCACATACAGTCAGACAGCAATATGATATGATTAAATGTAACCGCAATTATCGTCAAGGACAAAAACAGCTGTAAGGGCTTATATAATCATAAAAATCGGTCTTCTGGTCCTGGGTAGGTTAACATAAGGCAGCGGTTCCCAAAGTGGACGTAGGACACTGCTAGCACAATTCATATATTTCGATGGGGCTTCCACATAAATGAAAAAGCAGAAGATGAAGCATTGCCAAATATGCTTCCAAACCAACTTCTTTCCGAGCCAAAAAGCAGAAAATATGATGGCGCATATGTTGCCCTTGGCTTCACCTGCACAATGTTGGGTAAGAAGGAGGAACAGTCATTGATGTCACCTCTGATTTAATAATAAGGCTGCAAGGTAAGACAATGGCTGCATGTTGATAACAGCCCTGGCCATGCTTCTTCCTTTTGCCACATCCTACCTATGTTATTTTCTGCTGTGGCCTCAATCAAGATAAAATACAGATCAAAGCTGGAATTTGAAAATTAACTAAGAGAGGTAGTCTCAAAACTGCCACCCAGATTAGAGAAGATCTGCAGGAACAAGCAGGCTGAAAGATGTGAGGATTAAAGGTTTCATTTTTGAACAATAAACATTTACATTTTTATAGCTTTCCTCTGAAGTATTTATTTGTGTTTTTTAATGTCAAAGTAAATATAAGATGAAGTTTATGCTTTCCGTTCTAGGAACCTTTTATGTTGCCACCATTTTTTTTTTTTTTAAAGGCCAAGCCTCAGTGAAAATTTTACCTTAATCATTTTTTAAGAAGAGTCTCTGCATCAACCGCCAGGGCTGGTAAACCAACTTTGTGCCATTCTCGAATTGTGGTCCGCGCAAAATCATTTCGAGGGCCACAAATGGCCCCCGGGCCACACTTTGGACGCCCCTGTTGTAGGTCAACCACTTCATTTCACATTTCGTAGACTTAACAACCAAATGAAGTGCAGTACATTGCAGCATCTATAATTTATTTAATTCAAGAATCAACGTTAATTGGTATGTTAAGATATATATATATATATATATATATATCTTATAATATATAATATTATATCATCTCTGTCTATATCTGTCTATCTCTATCTTCTTACTCTACACTCTATCTGATCATATCTATATACAATGTATCCTCTCTAATATCTCTCTCTATATAGATATATACTATACTATCAATACTATATCTATATATATATATCATATATATATAGTGTGTATGTATAAAGCTCCCTTCCCAGGATTTAAATCCCCAGGTTTTTGTAAACAAAAGTCTGGGGCTAGGGGCCATATATGTAAAACAGCCCCAATGATGTATGGGCTGTTGTGAGAAAAAACTGCAGTACCACTCTGGTCCAGCAAGTAGCCGCAAGAAGACAGTGGACAAACAGACAAATGCAGAGATATCCATGTCCTGCCACTCATTCTGTCACTCATCCAGCAGGTTGGAACAGCTCAGTAAAAACAAGGTCTTATGAGTTTGCTGGTCTTAAGCATTCAGGTGTCTGCTGACATAATACCAAGTAGCAAAGACATCAGAAATACCATTAGAAACCGTTGTTGGCTTTCAGTCTCGGAAGGGTTAAAGGCTTTGTTCACATCTCTCAATTTACAGCAACAATGACTGTTTGACAACTGGAGAACATTTACGATTATTGTTAATCTTTCCTAGAAAGGCCATTCCAGCAAGTTAATCTGGAGGTCAGATCATGCAATTCTCGTAATACTCCAGGGATTACAAAAAAACTCAAAAGCTACTGTACATCTCAGACTCTGAAGATCTTCTTTAGTCAGCTGAATGCTAATGTTTAAAATACTACAATGAGAAAGGCACTGCAATAGAGAAAACCTCCTCTCTGTAAGCAGAACATGGCAATTGCGCTTAGGCTTGAAGCCTCCTTCCGACAAAGTGGATGTCTGCCACAACACATATTGCCACAGTTGCCTCTTTGGATGTGCAGAATAATTAATTAATTTAATTAGTTATTAATTATTAGATTACTGCAATATCCCAGCAGCATATAAAGCTGCTGCTGTCCCTCACCTCAGTTCATCAGACCATATATCTGTGGAGCTGAACCCTGCTTACAAACCACTGATCTGCAGAACCACTGTGACAGTAACAACCCACATTACATGTGGGGTAGGGGTGGGTATTGCCAAAGAAGTCACGATTCGATTCGAATCATGATTCACATGCCACTGTCCGATTCTATCACAATGCATCACGATGCTTGAATTATTGCGATGCATTGCGATGCATTGCAATATTTTCACTGAACACCGTTAGGAAAAAATACAGCCATTACCAGTGGCTGACTGGCTGTGATCTGGATAGTGTCTTCAATTGATTCATAACTGAAAGAAACTGAATTCATACATAGCTGTATTTATTTAAACGACTTCTGGAGGTATTGCCATGAAAACAAATATTACTATTACTGGAGTGGACACATTGACAAAAAGTGCTAAACATTTATAAAACTTAAAATAACAAAATAAAGATAATCAGTACCGTTTACATGGCCTTGGTGGTCCTTTAAACCAGTGAAGTTGTATTCCACTTGTTTTTGGCAGATGTTCTGCAACCATTCATGCAATTTTATTTATTAGTTTTTTTAAATTAATAATTGATAATTGGCGTCAAGAATCGATGCAGTAGATTGAGAAAATTAGAATTGCGATGCATGATCATGACGATTTTTTTGGACACTCCTAATGTGGAGAGGCATCAGAACTGTCATGGACTACAGGCGCAGCGACCAGCAGCGAACTAGCTCTCCCTGACACCTTAAATAGCTTATTTACACACTTTGACTCTCCAAGCAGCAGGGAGCCTGAACATCTTCCCCCAGCCAGTGGAGCACCACCAGCCTCTCATCCTGCAGCTCCACCAAGTGACCTCCTCCTTGAAGAAGGTCAACACCAACAAGGCAAGGTCAAACATAAGATAAAATGGAGACCTGCCAGTACTCTGGTGATGGGTAGTATTATAACAGAAAAGCACTTGTGGCAGGAAGCCCAATCATGCTTCCTAGACACTGGTAAGGTGGGCAGCAGGTCATGAAGTGTCCTATTGAACTGCTCACACTTCCCATTCCCAGCAGGATGGTCAGGAGCAGTGCATGGCTTTTTAACCCCATACAAGTTACAGAGTCGCTGAATTAACGTACTTTCAAAGTGCTTGGAACCCCAAATAATTTGCCATGAGGCAAAAAAAATGACTCATAAAGGTGCCCGGGCCTGATGTTACCTTTTTAGCAACCTGGCACAGTTGACACTCTTGTACCCACTGTTTAATGTCGCTAGTCATTCCTGGCTATTAACAGCGCTGCCTCACCAACTCAGTGGCGCGCTCCACACCCTGATATCCATGTTCCTGATGTAGCTGTGTCAGAACGTCTGCTTGAGAACTGATGGCAAAACAAGCTGAAAGATCTCCTCCCGACCATTGACGATAAACCACCCCAGAATATTTTTTTTTAAAACAACATACAGAACACGGTTCTGGGTACTCAGAATGAATCCGTCTGGTAGGTCCACGGTTTCCTGATGAGTATCTCGGTGCACTCGAAGACTGATTTCAGACACCTGGCGTGAACATGATGCCTTCTGGGAAAATCTGCATGTTGATGCTCTGACTGAGGTCGATGAGGACGAGGCCGTGGTCCAGGCTGTCTTGTTTGGATACGGTCAGCATGTTGTCAGCAGGTTGTCAAAATGGGCTCAGGTGAGACATAAATAGTGCTGAAAGTGACCCTCATCAGCACGCAGCTCCTGCAGTAGGTGGTGAAACTCACCAAACTCAAAACGCCTCTCAATTGTTTGTGAATTCAGACACGGCACAGATTATATTATATTATTCAGGAAATAAAGTCACTTTGCCAGGCGTGCCGTCAGTGTTGAGGCTCTAGGCAGCGCGTTGGACTTGTATGTGCACAAGCGTCCAAGTTGAGGCGTTGGACGCCTTTTTGATAGTCAAAAGGTGTTTGGTCTTACCACTAGCTGCTGACTGCATGTTGATTTGTAATTTTCTTATTTCCATCACTTATTAATTGGGCTGGGACTTACCAGCAGTTCTGTTTTCAGTCTCAATTAATTAGTTCAGTTTAAGTCATTCAGGTTTAGCAATGGATGAGAATATAATGGTGGTGTTAAGAGGCTTGTTTGAAACGTTCTCTGCCTTTTCTCGCTTTGGCTAGGGGCTCTTATTCCCCCATATGTTTATCTTTTGTACAGTATGTGTAATTTCTGCTGATCTTACTGTGACTTTTTGCGAATGACCAGAATATTAATGACCCCAGTTACATTACAGTAATACCTGTAACTCTTATCAGGGCAACATACAAGGATCTATTTGAGGATTAATAACAAGTTTGTTACTATTATTATGTTATTATTAGTTTATAATGAAAACAGACTAACGTGGCTTATAAAGCTAAAACAACAGATTTAGTCAAGGAGAGAACAGACACAGAGACGGAGAGGAAGAGGCTTGCAGGTATCCGGAGTATCACTCACCCTCAGTTTTCTTTCCAGCCGAGCTGCTTCCTTACACATGGGGTGCCAAACCTCTGAACCTACACAGACACAGAAACGCACAATTCTTTCTCAGTTAGCTTTGTTTATTGTGTGTGGGCAACAGCCATACAGTTTTATGGCATCCTATGAGGAGCAGATCAGCCTCTCTCAAGTGCATCAACATCAATCAACACACACACACACTGAAGGCGGGCTCCATGGCTATGGAGGCAGTTTGTCTGGTCTGAGAACAGAGCCTGTAGCTCTTTTGGTGTTCCTTGCGCACACAGACAAAGTAAGAAATAATCTTTAGCTATGCTAACAACACAATTCTGTGTAGTTTTGTTTGGACACCACGTTTTCTGGTGGCCTATTTTCCAAACACACTTTAACTTCTTCATTGCCTCTTTGATTGCTCACAGAAATCAGGATTTAATTTTTTTCCCTCCTCTACTTTGTGTCAATGCGTTGTAAACTCATGTTCTCCGTCACTTACTTAAATTAAAACTGAAATGATCTTCATTAAAACCATGAAAGCTTACAATGAATAACGTAACAAATCTGAGACACAAGGGCATTTTGCAACCTCCGATTGAGCATTTGGTTTTATCAACTAGTTTGTCAATGCTTGACATTGCCGTAACTGAAGTTACAGCAATGCAAAACAGAGCGAGAAGCAGAGGCAGAAGGAGAGAGCAGGAGAGGAAAGAGGAAATGAATGGGGGTTATTACAGTTTATTCATAACAATAAACCACTAATGTCAGGATGTTATATGCATGAGGATCTGATAGTGGTAATGCTGTTAATACATCCGCCCTGTGTGCACACACAGACTCACACACAGGCCACCTGACAGCCTTGCCTGGCTGGATGGGGGCCTATCTGAGATTACTTAGATGGGCCCCCATCCACGGCATTTTGTTACCAGTAGAAAGTAACTAATATTTACCATTTCAAGACATGATGGATACTGCATTCCTACTGCTTCATCCATCTTCTACCTAACTCTCTACTTCCCTTCTTTCCTCAGTGGCAGGAATCCACAGAAATATGATAATTTTAATACATTTATATATACACTGCTCAAAGACATAAAGGGAATACTTAAATAACACAATGTAACTCCAAGTCAATCACACTTCTGTGAAATCAGACTGTCCACTTAAGAACCCTTTCGCACCGTTATCTTGCACTGCCAACATTGCCGAACTTTTGAAATCCATTTTAAATAGTACACAACTGAACGTTTACTGCACTTTTGCACCATATCATTTTGCACTGCACTGAACTTCTTCATATTAATGCCTTTTTGCACCATAATCTTTGCACCATAAACATGATGGAACATTCTTCTGCCCACTTTAAAAAAAAACTTGTTTTTCTCCTGCATTGTTCTTATCACTACTGCACTTTATATTGTAATGTTATCTTATTCCACCTGCAATCTCATTACACTGTCGTAAGCTGTATGCAACAAAATTTCGTTTCGTATACACTCTGTACATACAAAATGACAATAGAGTTTGTCTAAGTCTAAGCCTAAGAAGCAACACTAATTGACCATCAAATGGGAAAAAACAACAGGTTCTGCAGGTGTTGACCACAGACCACTTCTCAGTTCTTCTGCTTTCTGGCTGATGTTTTGGTCACTTCTGAATGCTGGTGGTGCTTTCACTCTAGTGGCAGCATGAGACAGAGTCTACAACCCACAAGTGGCTCAGATAGTGCAGCTCCTCCAGGATGGCACATCAATGCGAGCTGTGGCAAGAAGGTTTGCTGTGTTTGTCAGCATAGTGTCCAGAGCATGGAGGCGCTACCAGGAGACAGGCCAGTGCATGTTTTGTTGCATGGGCATTGTATCATACAAAGAGCACCCCAAAAGATCAAAATGTTCTCTTACTAACCGCATTAAAAAGTTTTGAGTTACTTACTTCGTCACTAGAAGTGTTCCTCCAGAAGGTGAGACTGTTCTGCTGTTTTTTTTATCCTTTACAGATATGCGCATAGGAGGCGAGAAGGTAAAGAGAGGCCCGGCTTGTCACACATCTTGTTTTGGTCTACAATGCTCAAGCACAACCCAGTGGAGAAATATCGCTTATTGCTTCTTTAATGTAACATAAATGTGAGGTTTAGGATTTTTCTTCACATGCCTATCATGGGTCAGGGACAACTGTCCCGGTTGTCCCCCTGATCAGCGCAGTGCTCTCACACACACCAGCAGTAACACACTCGCATCAGTATTTATCATTTCCTCGGGTCTGGAGGCGATGCAGGCCAGCAGAACGGACTCTGAGCTGATCCTACGTTTAATATACAACCACCATCAACACCATAAATCTAACATGCACACTTGCGATATGAAAGTACACACAAACCTGCACACAAAATCAATACTGGAGACAGAAACCCTGCGAGGTGATTCAGTGCACCCCCATCCCTCCCACAATCCTCAAATCTGCTGCCAAAACGATGTGTGGATGAGAAGAATCTGCATTTGTACAAAGAAAGTAATTCATTTACAGGGACATTGTTTGCTTGAATATGTCCTACTACAACACAACCTATGCCCTGCTTGTTTTCTTTCAGAGAAATGCCATTTTGTTTTGGAATGAGGCCTCGGCTGCATTTAGATCCTTTTACCTTTATGCAAACTAAGAGAAATCAGTCACAGAAAGCAGCAGTCTGATTCTCACCAGAAGATATTCAAAGAAGGCTGGATGAGACCAGTCAGTGTTAAACTCAGGAAGCAATACAGACATTTGTATTTATGTCATTTGAAATTCTAATAGTGCTATATAAAGCAGCATATATGTAAATTAGCCTGAGATGAGTTTCATTTTGCTATATAATGCTGCCATTTATGTGTACAGGACAGGAGTTTCAGATGCACCTCAGGAAGTAAAAAGTAACAGATTAAATGCTGCAACTGACAGGTAGAGGGAATGTCTTTCTGAAGAAAACTAACAAAAATCCTTTTTGCAACCACAAGTGAATAATATGTGACCCTAAACATAGGGTCATAGAAATTATTGTTTAATAGAGATCAAGTTAAAACTGTGAAATTAGTAGTTTTAGTGCAGTTTCCCAATTTAGTGCAGTTTCCCAATTTAATACCAACAATACGGTTGTTGACTATAGCTTGACTTTGTCAAAACCTGCCCCAACCACAGGTTTAAGAAATTATATAAACAGCATGAATATTAGACTAGAAAAGTTTGTTCTGTTCTCATTCTATGCTACCCTAAATGTTTTTTTAGCCAAGAACAATATTTTTATTTTACAAATGTAAAAATACCTTAAAATTTTTAAATTCTATAAAAAAAAAATGTCTGATGAGATAATTATTGTGGTTGTCAAAGGAGGCAGACAGATGTTACTGAAGGTCAATCAAAAAATCATTTGCTGTTATTATTAAGGTAATGGAATGTAAACAATTTACAACACTAATATTCAACACAAGTGACTGGGTGTAACATAAAAGATGAAATATAAACAGTGGCTGAATTTGATCTGGGATGATTAAAACATATTGCTGGGAATGCTCAACCAATCAGACATATTTAGCTCCTCCTTTCACAAAACTCTGAAGGTTTGGGGCAGTTTCAAAAGTTTCTGGAGCAACTTTCTTGGTCTTGGTTACTGTGGTGGAAACAACAGATGTAAAAGAATGGGCCAGAAAACTATATTGGTTCCTGGAAAAGACATTTGAAAGTTGTCAAGTCTTTTAATGGCTGTGTAGCAAAGCTGTGTTAGTATAGCTTTCTTGTTATACTTCATCATGTTTTGAGCATTACATACCTACATATTTGTCTTTGTGGCATAAGTTTAAAGAGCTCTGTTAACACTTTTAAACAGGGAAGCCTTCATTATGCAAACACAAAACAACCTGCAATAAAACTTATTAATCTAAATTAGGAAGGAAAGACATTTTCCCCTTGCTAAGACAACCCTATTAATTTAAAACCTTGAGATAATTAATAAAACATTTTCATGAACTGATTACTAAAAGTATCATGTTGAAAGAAATTAACACAATTAATTGCTCTATGGAATGTGAAACCCATATGTCATATGAACTAGTGTTTACCTTTGTAAATAACAGATGTCCCAGTTCAAGAGAATGCATATTGCAAACTACTTAGCACAATCTCTCCCTGTGTGTTTGCCGCTAGCAAGGAGCAAACAAACAGAACCGCGGTGCAGTCAAAGTATAACACATTTCAACTTTGACCCGAGTGCAGGGCAATCTCCACAGAGCTGTGCGCAACTTCAGACTTTATTTCCAATTATTGAGTCAACCCTTACCTACAATTTAGTTGAGTTTTAAAAAAATGTCCATTATGTGAAATGCAGGTATTTGATTTAAAATAAATAAATAACACTAATCATAATACATTACTCATAAACCCTCTTTTTACATGTTCCCCAACTACTTAAAAGTAGTAAATACTCAAAAGCACAATATATTCAGAGCAAAGAACATAACAAGAACAATCATTTCTTGAAATAATTGTGCAACGCCATCAAACCCACAAATAAATGCAAGCATAGACACCATTTCATATTCCAGACAAGCTTCATAAGATTGATTACAAGGACACGTGTGCATGTGTCCTAATTACTGCTGTCTCACGAGGGGGATTGTTCAGTCCTCCAACCTCAACTCATCAAACGGAGCAAATGTAACCTTGGGGGCGGCTCACTGTAGCTGAGCCAGAAACACACATATAGCTACAGGCACACTTCAACACATGCTGCACACACATTCACGTAATCCCATATGGACAAATGTTACAATGTGCTTTCAATCAGAGATACATACTGTTTAACTCTCAGACACTTTATTTCTAATAGACTTAAAAATGCAAATGCTTAGTTTCACTGCCACCTCTGAGAGGGCGGCCAGCAGAATGTCAATGAGGCAAAACGGGAGGGGTCAACCTGTGAGAGTGTCATCCACGTGTTACGGTACAGTAACTCCATATTTAATCCCAGCTGCTTCGATCCCAGTTATCAGGGAAGCACAATTTCCTACTTCATCTTTTTTAATTGTTTCTTCGTTGCAATTTATTTTGAGGACTTTGAATCTAAGTTTTCATTCCAGTTTAACTAAAAAGGCTAGTGAAAGGAAATTGCAGTCTTATTTAGTAAATGTTTACAATACTAGACCATCTTCTACATCACTTTGGCATTGTTTGGCAAGACAAGTTTATTTATATTGCACTTTTCAGTAACAAGACGATTCAAAGTGCTGTACATGAACAGAAAAAAAACATTACAGACAGGAAAAAAAACTAAGTAAATCATTGACTAGACTTGATACATTAACAAACATACAGAAATACTTAATTGTTTATATTAATAATAAGAAATAAGATCAGTATATTCTTGGGGATTTTCAATCCAAAGTAATTTTCTCCAAAGTTACAACTAGAATAACTTATTTTGTTTCATTGTTTCACTGGAACGAGCTTCATCACTAAAAATTCAAAGGATAATTTTTTCTAGTCATACATTCCTCAAAGGTACAACTTAAGGTCTCTGACCTGACCTTTCTAAATCAGCAGAGTAAGGGAAAAAAGCACAGTAGAGGTGACGTATGTGTGCATGTGTGTTTTAGTGTAATCATGTGTTTGTGTTAGACTAAACTGTGAACTGAACTAGCTCTCGCAGCCAGAGTCTGATAGTGATGGAACGTTATCAAGCAGTTCAGTAGCGCTCTCATCTAGGTAACAGATGTCACAGAGCATCTAGTTTACATAACATCTAGGAGAAATTATGATTGTTTGCCTTTTAAGGCCGACGGAAGGCCAAATTCTGACAATAGCATTTGTTTTGGGCAGGCAGACTCTTGTTTTTCTGTCTGCTTTTAAAGTCTAGCTGGTTCTTCTCAATGGTGATTCCAAAAAAAGACAAAATTGTGTTAATTCTGCCAGAGTCCTGCTTCCAGTTTTCTCCAAGGTCGTTTCCATTCTGCCAGCAAGTTCAGAAATCACAGCTGGCCTGCAGATCTGCTTACACAGCATTTCAGTCTGAGTGTTGGTAGCGGACATATCTCTCACATAGTTCAGGCAGCCTTGACATGGGCTGGAACAGCTACCGACGTTTTCACAATTCCTCGATACTCCAGGTAACCAAGCCAGCTCCAAAAAGCAGAAATCCTATTATCATAAATCCAATTTTTAACACATGTTCAACATCCTCGACTGACAATTGCATATTGTTTTCTCTGTTTTCATATGTTCTTAAATTACAGTCACTTATTTTCTTAAAAAGAGCTGATCATGTTTACAGTATAATAAATGTGCTAATTCTGTATCTGTATGTAAAGAAAATCAATAAGCTGTGTACACTGTATTTAAAATGCAACTGATCTGAAGTCCAATGTTAAATACTACAAATTCAATCTCGGAAAACCTGCCATGATTTTTTACATGAGGATTGTGCTTGCCTTTTTTTGTCCTTTAATTGAAATCTTACAAAAAGAGATCTATTAAACAGTATTTAACAGTAGAAACATGAACATTTGTTTCTCCTTCTCTTCAGTGGGAGGAGTAATCCTCAGTTACAAGACAGTTCCAGATCCCTCACCTGCTACGTGATGATGTGCCCTTGGACAAGGCACTTAACCCCAAGGTGTCTAGCGATCCGCTTATTAGAGTGTGAATGTGTGTTGCTTTTGAGTGCTCTGGGTAAATGTGGCGTAAAAGAGCTTAATTGGTCTGCTTGACCACAAAAGCGTTACATAAGTTCAGTCTATATACTACAAAAACTCCCCCACCTGATCAAATCTGTTCTGCTTTTGTAGCGGAAGCAAAAAAAAAAAGAAAACTAAAACGATTTTCCCTTAATTCCACAGAAGCTCCAGGTGGATTCAAATACAAGCTACAATGCAATCAGACTCTCTCAGAACAATTCAGTCAGAGACAGCACAGAGGAATGAACCCAGCAGCACAAGTGAAGGACAAAAGGCAATTGACTTCAGTCCTCGAGTGTCTAATGTTGGACGGTGTGTGCATGTGCATTTGTGCGACTTTATCATTCATTCCAGATCCAGGGGTTCATGTGAGATCAATAAACGTTGATACAGAGCTTCCACTTTTATCTAGTCACTGTGTTCTCTCTCTTGCTTACCTAACAAATTATCCTATTACACACTATATCTTAACTGAAGGTTAGAATTAAGAAATAAAGGTGCATCCATAAATTAGAATACTTTTAGAAAGTTATTAAATTTCGACAATTCAATTCAAAAGGTAAAACTCTTACATAGATTAATTGCACACACTAATATATTTTTCAAGGCAGCGCCTAGGGACCCCGTGTAAAGCGGGGTCTGGGGCAGTTTGGGGAACGCACCTCACGGCTAGCGCTCATGTAGCAGCGGCCGACTGTGTGTGTTCCTGGCAACGCAAGGCCTCAGTCAATCGTTCCCCCAAAATGTGATGGACGGTTGTACTGGAACTGAAATTTCGATTGTAATGCAAATTGCAGTTGACTAATAAAATTGATTGATTGATTGATTGATTGATATTTCGAGCATCTACTTCCACTAATTTGAATAATTAAGGCTTACATTACTCCAGAAATTTAATAAATAAATAATATCAATAAAGATATTTCAATACAGAAATGTCAGCATACTGACACACAAGACATGAAATCAAGTAGTAACTGTGAAATCAACTTATCAGTCACAAAACACTGCTATATTAATGTATTCCACATATGATGCATTCAGGTTCTGCAAGACACGAATGTATTTGGCCAGATGCATGAAGCCTTCCTGCTGTTTTCAGCAACTAAAAAGCTAAGGCACAGTAGTTTGAATTTCTCTTTCTTTCTCCTACATCTTGACAATGTAAAAGAAGGGGACAGTTGAGGAAATCCATAAAATATTCCACAAAGATATAGCAATTCCTTGCTTTTTCTATATTGCACAACCGTTTGTACAGTCATATTCAATAAATTTGAATATTATGCAAAAGTCAATTTGTTTCAGTAACCCAATTAACTAAGGGAACACATTATATAGATTTATTATTGACAGAATGATAAATTCTGTTGATTACAATGATTGATTACATATAATGAAAACACGACATTTAAGATTAGAATAGAGCATGAAACTTTTGATACATAAATGTATGCTTATAATGAAAAGTATGTTTGATACTTTCTTAAAGGTTGTTCTTTTCCAAGTGTACTTTTCACATGACAATTGAGCCTCATTGAAGCCCATATTCTAATTCATTGAAAATCACTGTACGCACAATAAGATCACGGCTCCATTTCAATTAATTATTGCATCAGTGTAGTGTGGCATAGAGACAATCAACCTGCGGCTTTGTTGTGGGGTTATAGGAAGCCCAGATATCTATAGTAGTGTCAATTATGGGGCACAGCAGTGTTGGAGCATGCAACTCATGTTTGGAGGCCTCAGTCCTCGATGCTACTGCTCTGGGTTCGAGTCCTTGCCCGTGGACCTTTGCCACATGGCCTCCCCTTCTCTTTCAATCCACTTTCCTGTCGGCTTACTGTCAAAAGTTACAAGGCAAAAACAGTGTGACTTAATTTGCCAGTATTGTTGTTTCTGGGGTCTTTCAACTTCCTTTGAATAACCTAAACCCTGAAGATTCTCAACTGAGTTTGGTGGTCATTCACGAAGAGCGAAAGTCAGTTCAGATATTTTCTATGGATCAGGAGTGGCTTAACACAAGTAATATGATTATAGTATCCCATGTCCTGGACATGTCTTTGTGGATTTGTTTCTCAATCATCTCAAAACTGTAGTTGTGCTTGTTGCTTGGGCACCTTTGCTCCCACGCTTTTTCCTTCTACTCAACTATCCGTTAATAAGCCTGGATACAACAATTTGTGAAGACAGCATCTTCGGCAATGACTTTTTGTGCTTGTGGGCATCAAAGTCTCTAATGGAAAACTGCTAAGTCAGCAGTCTTCCCCATATTTGTGCTGAAGATAACATACCATTTCTGCATTAAAAAAATATTTGTATTGCTCTCTTGCAGTATTTTAGTTTTCTTAATATATATCATTCTGTGTATTGAATCCATATCCATGTTTCAGGTTTGAATTGGGTTACTGAAATAAATTGACTTTTCAATGATATTCTAAGTGACTGAGATACACAAAGGAATCTGAACAAATCCAAATTATATATATACAAGTCATATGGATGCTTAAGCTTGTTAAAGCTTGGTCCCATTTCCAGTAAGCAAACATTATAATATAAATATTACCATTTATCTCTGTGTTAACAAAATTACAGTTTGTCTCCATAGAGTGAGTCATACAAGCTAAACACACAAACATGCCCACATATAAATACACCCTCAGTTGCACAGATGCAGCATCACACACAGGGCATCTGGATCCTCACAGAGTACAACTAAATCAATAGATTATATTATGATGCCTATTAGCTGTACAAATCAGGAAGCACATTTGTATTGCCTTGACAACATATTAATACAAAAGATGTTTTTATTGTAATAATTTTAGTCGTGATTCAGAGCCATGTGGCGCTTTCATTTATCAATAAACAATCAACTGTTCCTTCACCTGTGAGGTACATTTCCTCTCCTTCCTGAAACATCATGTGACAGCGGGCACACCTGGCACAACTGGGGTGGTAATGCTTCCCTCCAGCCTGAAATTGTAATCAAGGAGCAGAAAATCAGAGCGAAAGGGTCAAATAGAAGCTAAAGGAGATGAACCAAATGAGAAAGAGTGCAGAGTGATGATAAAAGACACAAAACAGCAGGAGTGACAAGCAGGGACAACAAGAGCTACAACAAAGGCAGAGGGGTGGATGAGTTATTTCAAGAGAGAAAGATTAACCTTTTGTTTTAAAGAGAAATGCCCACAGACATAAAGAGAGAACGATTC
>NC_046371.1:15036310-15129800 GCF_011125445.2 Fundulus heteroclitus | reverse complement strand
GTGGTTCTGCAGATCAGTGGTTTGTAAGCAGGGATCAGCTCCACAGATATATGGTCTGATGAACTGAGGTGAGGGACAGCAGCAGCTTTATATGCTGCTGGGATATTGCAGTAATCTAATAATTAATAACTAATTAAATTAATTAATAATTCTGCACATCCAAAGAGGCAACTGTGGCAATATGTGTTGTGGCAGACATCCACTTTGTCGGAAGGAGGCCTCGAGCCTAAGCACAATTGCCACGTTCTGCTTACAGAGAGGAGGTTTTCTCTATTGCAGTGCCTTTCTCATTGTAGTAGTTTAAACATTAGCATTCAGCTGACTAAAGAAGATCTTCAGAGTCTGAGATGTACAGTAGCTTTTGAGTTTTTTTGTAATCCCTAGAGTATTACGAGCATTGCATGATCTGACCTCCAGATTAACTTGCTGGAATGGCCTTTCTAGGAAAGATTAACAATAATCGTAAATGTTCTCCAGTTGTCAGTCATTGTTGCTGTAAATTGAGAGATGTGAACAAAGCCTTTAACCCTTCTGAGATTGAAAACCAACAACGGTTTCTAATGGTATTTCTGATGTCTTTGCTACATGGTATTATGTCAGCAGACACCTGAATGCTTAAGACCAGCAAACTCATAAGACCTTGTTTTTACTGAGCTGTTCCAAACTTCTATAGGTCAGTAAATATAATACATTTGATAATCAGCTGTTATTTTTACCTTTTTGAATTCAAGAAGAGGGTAAGAGTGGGGCAATCCACTCTGTCAATATAGGTCCTTTTCCATTGCCTGGAAAGATCAGTCTAGGCTACCCTCCACTTCTGTCGCACCCCCAACACAACTGTGGTCGCTGTGCTGGCCAGGCAAAAAAAAATCTGTGCTTTATTTTTATTTATTTATACCAACAGGGGTAGAATAGAGTGGAGCCTGGCGGTGTAAAAGTTGCTAAGGAGATGTAACGCCGTCAGTTGTGCTTTTTTCTCCTGTTTCTCTGGAGTCTGGATGAGTGGCAGAATGAGTGGCAGGACATGGATATTTCTCTGCATTTGTCTGTTTGTCCACTGTCTTCTTGCGGCTACTTGCTGGACCAGAGTGGTACTGCAGTTTTTTCGGCCCATACATCATTGGAGCTCTTTTACATATATGGCCTCTAACCCAAGACTTTAGTTTACCAAAACCTGGGCCTTTAAATCCTGGGAAGGGGGCTTTATTTATATATATATATATATATATATATATATATATATATATATATATATATATATATATACACAGTTAAAGTATAAATTAAATTAAATAAATTATAGATGGCGCAATGTACTGTACTTCATTTGGTTGTTGTCAAGTGTACGAAATGTGATATGAAGTGGTTGACCTACAACAGGGGCGTCCAAAGTGTGGCCCGGGGGCCATTTGTGGCCCTCAAAATGATTTTGCGTGGACCACAATTCGAGAATGGCACAAAATTGGTTTACCAGCCCTGGCGGTTGATGCAGAGACTCTTCTTAAAAAATTATTAAGGTAAAATTTTCACTGAGGCCTGGCCTTTCAAAAAAAAAAAAGAAATGGTGGCAACATAAAAGGTTCCTAAAACGGAAAGCTTAAACTTCATCTGTTATTTACTTTGACATTAAAAAACACAAATAAATACTTCAGAGGAAAGCTATAAAAATGTAAATGTTTATTGTTCAAAAATGAAACCTTTAATCCTCACATCTTTCAGCCTGCTTGTTCCTGCAGATCTTCTCTAATCTGGGTTGCAGTTTTGAGACTACCTCTCTTAGTTAATTTTCAAATTCCAGCTTTGATCTGTATTTTATCTTGATTGAGGCCACAGCAGAAAATAACATAGGTAGGATGTGGCAAAAGGAAGAAGCATGGCCAGGGCTGTTATCAACATGCAGCCATTGTCTTACCTTGCAGCCTTATTATTAAATCAGAGGTGACATCAATGACTGTTCCTCCTTCTTACCCAACATTGTGCAGGTGAAGCCAAGGGCAACATATGCGCCATCATATTTTCTGCTTTTTGGCTCGGAAAGAAGTTGGTTTGGAAGCATATTTGGCAATGCTTCATCTTCTGCTTTTGCATTTATGTGGAAGCCCCATCAAAATATATGAATTGTGCTAGCAGTGTCCTACGTCCACTTTGGGAACCGCTGCCTTATGTTAACCTACCCAGGACCAGGAGACCGATTTTTATAATTATATAAACCCTTACAGCTGTTTTTGTCCTTGACGATAATTGCGGTTACATTTAATCACATCATATTGCTGTCTGACTGGATGTGAATTAACTTCTCTCATGCTCACGCACTTGCTCTGTTCTTTGACCCAGCAGCTTAGGAGAACCTCTGAGACTGCGTCCATTTCTCCTTCAGGTTCCTCTCCTCTCCTCGGCTCCCCTCACCGGCTCATCTGTGTAAGTAAGCGCTATCAGGGCTGCACCAGAGCCGCAGTGGTCACACCCTTTACTGTGTCTGTCACAGCTGTCATTCAGATGTCACTCACACTGGCTCACTGATCTCCACCTCTTTCCAACTCTGTCTCTGAATGCAGAGCTTATGGGATAGCTGTTTGAATAAAACATTCACCTCCAGTTTTCCGTTTAGGACTCCGTCTATGTTTACTGTCCACGTGTGAGCGTGTGCACGTCCTTCTGTTTCTCTCACAGTCCAGGACCGACAATGATGTTTTAGGCTATAAGCAGCTGGAGGCTCTGCCCAGGGTCAAAACCATTTATGACATCCAGCAGCCAGACATCATCCCTTATCAGGCTGACCATGCACACACTCAGCTCTTAGAGGATGCACTGCAGACAAACAGCTGTGCACGGGTACACACACTCACACGCGGAGACGCAGAAACTAAAAACTGTTCATTCTGAGTTACATTTTGTTTAACAGAAAGGAGACTGACCAAATTTCTTATTCAAATTCATATTTGTAATTTTCTTTTCTCCTCCTTCTCCAGTCCTTGGGCACCTTATCGCCATACTCTCATGTAAGTACTTCAACTGTTTGTCCTTCATGATCTAAAATGATCACATCATTGTCATGATCAGGTTTAGGAAGTTAGAGCTGTGAATTAATCAGGTTTTAATCAGAAAATTCACAGCCTAACAACGTTGGTAGAAAGAACAAGCGGTGCATCTGCCCAACAGGGACCATGAAATCAAGAGACCAAGGAAACCAGTGAGCCTTTATAATGTGGGGAGGCGAGGTTAATGCCATGGACCTCAGATGTGTCAATCAGGGTATATGTGGAGCAGCTGAGGAGGAAGGTTAATGCAGGGAGAAAGCCTAATTACCACAGAATAGGCTGAACATGAGCACAGAGAAAATATCAAGGGAAGCAGAGCTGAACAGTAAACTCTAAAGTAAACAAAGCCCACAAATAAACTAAAAACTGGACACAAAGCATGAACTTATAAGGGAAGATCTAAAAAAAACAAAAGGAATGATCAGACTAGAAAGGAAAATCACATTATTCGCATAATAATATAGTTAAATATTATTCATTTTGGTTGTCAAAATAATAATACATTTTCGAATGCCATCTGACAGAAAAAAACAAGATTCAAACATCACCCTAACCCATCCTCAGCTATATATCTTCCCAAAATGTCTTTTTCTAAGTACTTTTTTCAAGCTATTTATATTGTAGCTTTATTTCACATAAGCTATTCCATAGATTCACCCAAAAACCAAAACACACAAGATCCTTTTTGCTGTACAAACACACCGTTTTTGTTATTTTTTATTTTATCCCTATATTTGTCACTAAACAATTGTTGGCTATTGTCAGAAAGTATAGAGTTTTTGTCCCTGAACATAATTATTGCCATTTTGAATTTGATCCAAAAAACACCCGTTTCAATGTCTGTGACCTTGTGTTTCCTCTTTCTCCCATTATTTCTAATCCTGATTGATCTTTTTTTGTAATAATAGCTGTAGCTGTAGATGTGCTCAGCCTAAGGGTCAGATTTTAAAAAAAAAATATTTCTGTTTGATCGTTTGTTGCTGCAATGAAGGTCAAATTGATTTTAATGTTTCTTACCATTCTATAGATCTCCAATTATCCTGGAGGAAGCTGTAGAAATGTTTACTGAAAGAAAAGCTTTCTCTATGCCTCCTTGCAGGATCTCTTGGACAGCGTAGAGTTGAGAAAGAGGCTTTCCTCCAGCTCCGCCTTCACAGAGTCTCCTGCGCATAGCCACCACGGGGGATCCCCGCTGCATTATTACCATCCCGGTAACGAGCCCACCCAGGCAGACTCTCACACACACACACATAGAAAATACGAGGGCCCTACCTGGCAATACTAATAATAACACCTCTTTCAGTTGGTGTTTTATGATTTCAAGTGAAGAGTACCTCAGGGACAGAGACATATGACTTCATACACTCATCAGATTGTGAGCCCCTGTGTCTCTCATTAGTCTCTGTCTTTCTGTCGGGGGCCATTCATGCTTTGGGTTCTGTCACTGCTTGCCTGGGCTGACTGCAGGCAGTGAGAGTGGCAGGAGTTCACCCTGTTACACGCAACCAGAGCCCAGGTGTACCACTCCCACCACCTCCACCTTCCAAGTTCCCAAGCATTTCCATGTCCCAGGTAGGCTCTGAAACATTACCCTGACCTCTGATCCTCTCCACAAACCAGAATCAGCCCCTTTGGATTTCATACTACAGCTAAAATGTTTGTGAAAGACAACTTTATATTGTGGATTATAGGTAAAAACTTTAAAATGGTCCTTGTCTGATCAATAAATATCAAATAATGCATACATATTGAGGTAAATAAATATAATTTTAAACGATTGCTCAAAGGTTTGGAAATGAGATCTATGGTTTGTTTGTTTTATGAAATTCTAATTTAGATAGATGTTATTGTAAACTGTAATGTAAATTGTAATGTAATCTTTTGCCGCTATCTTGGCCAGGACTCCCTTGAAAAAGAGATTGTTAATCTCAATGGGACTTTTCCTGGTTAAATAAAGGAATAATAATAATAATAATAAAATGGAATTCCAATTAAATGAATGTCCACTTTAAAGAAAGCAAGCCCAAATTCATTCTGAAAAACTCACAGAGAAAGAAATTGCAATTAGAAGGATTTTATTGACATAATAATTTAAGTCTTTGGCGCTCAGACCTCGGCAGGAACATTAATGCTGAATTATACTTTAATATGCATAAGTAGATGTATGAGAACAGGGATGTTCCCCCCAGGTCTGAAACTGGTGGTGGAGTGGAGATAGAAGAAGTTTGTTCAGTCTATATGATGATCTGTTTAAGATAGATGTCCAACTTGATAAACACAGGTTTGCATGAACTGCAAAACTCCCCTTTGGGAAGAAACCTCTAGCAGAACCAGGCCCAACATGGTGGTCTTCTGCCGGACCAATAACGGGGTGATAGGGAGTGATGAAGACTGAGAGAAAACACTCTGATGGGTTGAGGATGGAGGAACGTCTTGGAAGCTAGATGAACTCAGCTACGATGGTGGAGAAGGGGTTGGGGGTGGGTTGAATCGGACATCTGATTCGAAATCCAACATGCAATCCGTTTGCACTTGCTGGTTAGCAGGCTGAGACGTGGTTTTGAAGTTGCTTTTAAGATGAGCGCGGGATGCTGATTGGCTTCATGGAGGTGCGGTTCATAGCTGATTGGCTCAGATCAGAGGCGGATCGGACTCTGATTGAATGGAGGCAGGCAATGAGTTTCTTCAATTGAACTTGCGGTTTAGCTTCATTAATCTGATCTTCTTATTTTTGTTTTATATCCTTGTGGAGAAGACAAGCAAGCTGAAGCAACTACAGAACAGTACCTTTCAATTACTGTAGATCAGAATATAATTTTGATGATAACCAGAGCTGAAACACTGAATGAACTGAAAACAAATAAAACAAATTCTATGGTGTAACCAATTGGCCGTAGTCAACCTAGAATATTGTTTTTTTTCACTTATTTTGAGGTTCTGACAAGGGTTCAGCACATGGAAATTGTAGGACTAACACCCAAAAAGCAATACAACGCAGAAGTAAAGCATTTTTTGAAGCTTGAACAATTTATTGTTCAAATCACTTTTAAACTTTACACTCTGGTTACGAGCACAGTGCTTCCAAAAATGTTTTCTTACCCCTGGAACTTTTTCAGACTTTGTCACATTACAGCGACCAACTCCATTCCCCTTTGTCGGGATTTTATGTGGCAGACTAACACAAAGTAGTGCATAACAATGAAGTGGAAGGGAAACTATACAAGGTTTTAAATTTTTTTACACTCTATAAAAATCTGAAAAGTGTGTTATGCCTTTATATTTAGTCCACCTGAAGCTACTTTCTGCTGCAATCACAAGTGTCCCTTGTAGCTTTTCCCATATAGAGACTAAAATCTTTGCTCAGTCTTCCCTGCAAAGCAGCTTGAGCTCATTCACACTGGATGGCAAATGCCTCTGAACATCCATTTAACAGTCTTCCTCCTTGGAGCTACATCTGGACTTTGACTGGGACATCATCACATGAAATCCACTTTGTTCGTAACGGTTCCACTGCAACCCTGGGTTTATGTTTAGGGTCTTTGTCCTGCTGGAAGGTGAACCTCTAAAGTCTCTATTGCAGCTTCTAGGAGCTTTTCTTCCAGGATTTCTTCATCCATATTTTCCCCTGAAGATCCTCCCAGCAGAATGTGGCTGCCAGCCTCCCTGTTTCCTGGCGGGGATTGTGTGTTCAGGACGATTTATGTTAGTTTGCCACCTCCCATAGTGTTTTGCATGCAGGCTAGGCGGTTTTATTTTGGCCTCATCTGAACAGAGCACATCCCCACATTTGGTAAACTTGAAATTGGACTTTCTTCAGTTTTGTTGCAACTGTGGCTTTCCCAGGGGAGTCATCAACCAATGGTTAAGCAGATTATCCCAACTAAGCTGGATCTTTGCAGCTCCTCCAGAGTTACCCAGAGCCTCTTGGCTGCTTCTCTAATTAATCCTCTCCTTTCCCTTTATGTCAGTTTAGGTGGACTTCCATGTTGATGTTATCTGTGGTGCCATAATTTCCATTTTCAGATGATGGACAAACTAGTTTTAGATATTATTTTATAACCTAACTTAGCTTCAAAGTTCTCCACAACTTTATCCCAGACATGCCGGCATTGTCTTTGTATCTTTTTGATGCTCTTTGTTCACCGATGTTCTCTAAAAAACCGAACAAAAACAACAGCTGCATTTATATTGATTTTAAATTACATATCAGTGGACAATGTTGACTAATTAGGTAACTTCTGAAGACGATTAGTTGCGCTGGATTTAATAGTTAGGGGTGGTTGAATACAAATGCATACCACAAATTTCAGATTTTTATTTATAAAAATGTAGATTCTCTTTTCTGTTTCTAGTGGGGAAACTTACTGATTGAGAGCTCTTCAGTGGCTTGTGACCACTTTTGTCTACCAGCTAATGCAAGCTAATTTAATTTCCACACTCCATCAACCTTTCACTTTACAAATTTAATGCCGAACTTCACCTTTAAATCCACTTTACCCTGGGTCATTTCCCTTTTAAAGGCTTCATCCTTTCACTGCAAGCCTCTCATCTGATTTCCCCATTGTCATTCCCCCCTTCAGCCCATCTCTGTATGCCACATTCCTCTTGTTTTTTTTTGTTTTGACGTGCTTGCCAGCCCTGCATTAGCAATCGTTTCATTCTCCGCTACAAGAGCAAGCAAAAATGTATTTGGCACGTGCTTTTATCCAAAGTGCTCCACAGTACCACATGAGCGCATTTAGCAAGCATGGTCTGCAGGGAGTTAAAGCTCTAACGTTGGATCAGTGGCACGCTCTGTTCAGCGACTTGAAAACTATCCACACAAATTTATGGTAGAAAACTAGCAGTGATTTATTGTGACATACAGATGAGGGGATTTCCCCGCATCAATACAAATGAATGTGGAACAATCATCAAGTTTCTCCTTCCTAATACCCTTTCTTTTACTCCTCTGGCTCCTCCACCCTTGAACTGCTTTCTTCCCTCTGCTTTATTGTCCTGCCATCTGCCTCTCTTTTTGATCGAGCGCTGTAAGGCTGTTTAAATCATCCTCTCTGCATGCCAATCAGGATGTCTGGATGCACAGCAGCATCCTTGCTGTACTTACAGTTTCTACACGTTTTGTTATTATTATTTTAAGGACAAAATTCTAGACCAAGTTTCCAGAGGACTCTCGGCGTTTATGTTCAATGTAAAAAACATATAGAAGAAGTTCACTGCCAATTTATAGGAGATATTTCCACACTGGCGAAGCTTAAAATATGCAACCTAAGCAAAATGAAAGAAATGAAGGAAGGAAGGAAGGAAGGAAGGAAGGAAGGAAGGACACAATGAAGTAAAGGACACAAGGAAGGATGTAAGGAAGGAAGGAAGGAAGGAAGGAAAGACACAATAAAGTAAAGGACACAAGGAAGGATGTAAGGAAGAAAGGAAGGGAGGACACAATGAAGTAAAGGACACGAGGAAGGATGTAAGGAAGAAAGGAAGGGAGGACACAGTGAAGTAAAGGACACAAGGAAGGATGTAAGGAAGAAAGGAAGGGAGGACACAATGAAGTAAAGGACACAAAGAAGGATGTAAGGAAGAAAGGAAGGGAGGACACAATGAAGTAAAGGACACAAGGAAGGATGTAAGGAAGAAAGGAAGGGAGGACACAATGAAGTAAAGGACACAAGGAAGGATGTAAGGAAGAAAGGAAGGGAAGACACAATGAAGTAAAGGACACAAGGAAGGATGTAAGGAAGAAAGGAAGGGAGGACACAATGAAGTAAAGGACACGAGGAAGGATGTAAGGAAGAAAGGAAGGGAGGACACAATGAAGTAAAGGACACAAGGAAGGATGTAAGGAAGAAAGGAATGGAGGACACAATGAAGTAAAGGACACAAGGAAGGATGTAAGGAAGAAAGGAAGGGAGGACACAATGAAGTAAAGGACACAAGGAAGGATGAAAGGAAGAAAGGAAGGGAGGACACAATGAAGTAAAGGACACAAGATTTAGACATAGGGAAAAAAGAATAGATTGGGAAATTACAAATATTTTCCTTGCTCTTTCATTTACTTGAATCTAATTCCAGACTTTTCCATAGTTTTTCTTACAGTATATAAACCCTGTTTACCTGATTGTTACATCTATGGTAAATGTGTAAACCGTACGTGTACAAAATGAAGAGCGGAGCTCTTTCTCCTCTCAAAGTAAGATCTGCTGTCTGCCACTAACTATCAGTTTGTTTCTCTCAGCGTCTGAAGAAAGCAACATTTACAGGAAACCCCCCATCTACAAGAGACAAGGTTAGTGAATTTCTTCCAGTGTTCTGCCTTTTATTACCAACGTAAGCTTTCTTTCCCGCTCAGCTTGCTGATTCATGAATATATTGTATTGAATTCTCAGCAAAACACTTCTATTTTACTCTTCTAATGAAATAGAAGAAGCTTTGAAATATCCCGTCTCTAAAGGGGAGTAATGGGACAAATCCCTTTTGTGAAAGCCTGCACAGATCTAGTCAGTTTGCAAACAAGTGGAGCCCTATGTAGGAGATAATCTGGATGTTGCAGATGCTTTTTAATCTTATATTGAATTTTCTTCAAACATCACAAAGAGCCTGAAAATAGCATTACATAAATGAATGCAGAAACATATTTATCTACATAAACTTGCTTGCCCAACATCATTGATAATCAGTTATTTTTTATTGAATTAGTGAGATAATTTATCCTAACCAGATTGTCAGAGATGTTTTTTTTAATTACATGTCATTTTAATTTAATTCTAATATGAGTTTTTGAAACTCACCGTTTTTTTTTTTCCTCCACTGAAAATATATCATGGTGGATTTTATAGTACGTCACCAGCAGCTGAGAAAAGCCATCTAAAAAAAATGTACAATGACTCTGCGTGCAGTATGATGCATTTTATTTGAAAGGTTCACAGTGGAGAACTTACTTTGTTCATGGAAAATTATCATGAACAAAATAACCATATGGGAATACAAGAAAAATTGTGTTACTCTTTCTGTAAAACTGTGGCTTACAACTGTAAGATTTATTGCAGTATTTTTACTAAAAACTGTAAATTCACAGTAATTTACAGGCGGCTATGGCTGCCAAAAGATTCACGGTAAAACAAATTCAATATGATGCACCTAACAATACCATCTGAAATAACGTTTAGGAAGCAATAAATTAAAAAAAAGAATAAAAATAGTATAAATTAAACATTCCCTGTAGGGAATAAAAGCATATACAGTAAAAAAGTTGATTATCTCCAGGTTTAAACGCCAGACTAATAATTGAAAGTCATTTAAATGCAGAGATTGTAATTAGAGTCACATTATTCCTGTTGTTTTCTGAATTTTGCCTTCTGGATGCCCTTTTTTTTTTCAATTCACCTCTTATGATCTCAGTGCTGCATCCCAGGCCTTCAGCTGGGACCTTCTATGTCAGTTTACCCATTTACCACTCCATATCTATGCATTGCCATTTCATTTCCCTTTATTTCAAATCCAGAACATGTGAACAAAATCTAGTAGACATGTACTTCACCAGTGGATCGTTTCTTTGTTGCTTTAGTGAAGCGATTTGTTGAAATCTGACGATAAATGGTTGTAGAAATGCTCAACTGTCATGTATAATTTAATAAAATGCTATTGCTTTGGATGCATTCTTATGAAATATTAACAGATTGTGAGCCCGTATCAAACCAGAATTTGGGTTACATCCCTGTTGAATATTTCATCGGGTTTAATAAAGATTTTCAACACACATAATTTTAAAACCATGCACTGACTGCTAATGATTTTTCCTTATTAACCTAACCTAAAGAAAAAGCAGAAAACCTCGAGGAGGCAGGGAACTGACAGTGGTTGCAAATCAAAAGTTAGATTACAGATTTAGCAGGTAATTTAAGAGGTAAAATCAACTGAGAGAAGTGTTGCCAACACCGAGTGTGTAGGTGATCCATCAGAGCATGCACAGAAGTCGGGCCCGCAGAGTTACAATCCCTCAGAAAGACCTCTGCATGATTTACGCCGTGCTCCAAAGTGCTGACATACCTTTCTCTCGAGTCTGAGCTGGCAGTTTGTGATCTGGGTTGAACACATGAATTTAAATTTACAGCTTGAATCGTTTTGCAAACCGTCAATTTTTTTCTTCTTTTTTTTGCATTTTGGCAAAATATCAGATAAATATGCAGCCTGTTGGTTCTGCGAAGCATGAAAGGATGGATTTGTGTATCTCTAGACTGTTCAAACACTAACACTTGTTGCAGTTGATGTAACTTAAACCAACACATGACCTTTGCTATCTGTCACAGCAGTCACTTCCTCTCTAATCTTTCTCATCACATCACTGAGTCTGGCTACTAAAAAAACAAAATGCCAGCTATTACCTGCAATACCATCCTTTAGAGTTAAAATGTGTTTATTCTGACATTAGGGTGTGCTATTAGAGAGTGCAAAATAAAAATTGATCATAGTGACTCATAAAATCATTGCAGCATCCCCCCCCCCCCAGTCCATCTTCAGTTTTCTTTGAATACAAACAGTATGAGTAAGGGAAAAGTTGAAAGTATGTATTTTCTACAATTCTGTGTTTTCTGTCTCTTTTTGTCAGACATTCCTGCCTCTCCAACCAATAGGAGTAAGATCAATGAAAATCTCTTCAATTCCAGCCGCTTTTCCACCTCCAACTGCAACAGCCTTTATCACACAGACTCCAATTATTTTCCCTATGGTGGCTCCCCGAAAGGTAAATCTCCTTCGATTTAACTATCCTTCTTACACTTCTGTGACATATTACATAATATTTAATGCCTTGTAAAATTCTTCATACACCTCAACCTTTTTTTTAATACTTTTTCACATCGCAGTCACAAACTATAGCGTATTTCATTAGCGGTTCATTTGACAGATCAGTGGAAAGTGGTGTATTAGTTGGGAGGTGGATTTATTCAAATATTTTTACAAGTTAAATCTGAGAAGCATTTGTAATAGCCTCCTCCAAACGCCTCAAACACAAAGTAAATATATTATAGTACAATTATTGCCTACAATTCTTTGGTTTATGCCTCTGCCATCTTTGTGCACCTAGACCTGTAATTTTAGCTCGATTGTGAAATAGACACTGTCAGGTTAAATTCAGGTTTAGTGTTTTTACTGATGGGAGACGGACCTCTGTTCCAGTCTCAAAGAGTTTTTATAAGAAGAGACACTATAAAGTCCTAAAATGGAAATGTCTCTTCATCATCTAGCAAAAATAAAACTAAAATAAAAACAAATAATAAAAAAACATACCAACACAGCAAAAATGGATCTAAAAATAAGTAAAATGTTCTTAAAGTTAGTGTATTTGTCCTTGATTTGAGCAGGTAAATAAGATTATTTGCCAATGGAATGAGTATTTATACCCCTAAAATAAGATTATTAGACATCCTGCACTTGAAATAAGATGATGGAGATGGATTGTTCCTATTTTAAGTGCAGAAATCTTATTCCATTGGCAGATCATCTTATTTACCTGCTCAAATCAAGGACAAATACACTCATTTTAAGAACATTTTATTTATTTTGAGTTCCGTTTTTGCAGTGAATAAATCATAAAATGTGCAATGCACATAACAAAAATACATTCATTTATGGTCCCAAACACAAACAAACTTGCCCATGACTTCAACCGTGTCCGGTTTGTTGTTTCCTTGGACTTCATGTTGCTATTTGTTCACTGATGTTTTCAGTCAAACCTCTTTGGTCTTTAACACTGAGGTTAAATTACAAACAGGTCAACTATTTACTGATTATATGACATCTGAAGGCATGCATTTTACTGGACTTTAATTAGTTTTTAGAGTGAAGGGGTTAAATACGAATCTATAAACACATTTAAGACACTTAAGCATGCAAAATGTATAAGCCATGTATCCTGTTTGCTTGTTTTTCCCAATTCTGCACAATGAGCTGTTGTTATGTCACATGATGTCCAAATAAAAGTAGTTTGTCTTTGGAACTTAGCTAAATGTTATTGGGTTCAGAAGTTCTAAACAAATGTAGGTATACCCCTATGCAAGGATAGCTGCTTCACCAGACAGCTGAAGGAGCCATTTTAACCTTTGAATGCACAAAATAGCTTCGACTTAGCATTCTTCTTTCCTATTGCCACGCCATTTACCCTTCGCTTCCTTATCCTCCCTCCATCTCACCTCCAGTCTCCAGGGTGAGGAGGTTTTCATCTGGAGGAGAAGAGGATGGATGGAATCATAACATAAACAAGGTAAGAAAGTAAGACTGCGTCCTACCTTTATAATTTAAGTGAATGTTAATATTTAATGAGTCAGCTAATTAAATGCTTCTTTCCAACCTCACCCACTGGACACTGAATCAAAGTGATTCCCCTGTGCTCTCCACTTCCTTGTTTACTCGATATTCTCCCTTCTAGAGCAAGAATAATCATATATGTTCTCTCATTTGGCCACATTTAGTCATCATTTATCAGCTCATAAATCCAAATCCTTTTTCACTTACGTTCTTTTTTCCTCTTTGTGTAAGTTTTAACTTAATTTTTTTTATCTCTGTTTGGATAATTTTATTCCTTCCATCATGCAGGGAATCGGCAGGATGATACTAAAGGAGGAGATGAAGGCACGATCAGCGGGTCAGGATAACAACCACTGGAGGAGCGCGCGCAGCTCCCAGAGTAACAGCAAGGAGACGCTAAACAATCTGGAATACAGCTCCCTTAATGGCTGTAAGTCTCTGTGTTTAATAGTTTTACACTGTGAGAGTGTCACTGCGGGATTTTAAATCCTTTGCCTAGCAAAGAACTGTGGAAACTTTATATGATTTAGTAAAGTGTGAAGTGTTTTGTTTGTCTGGTAGTATTTCTGCTGAATCTTTGCTAAAGATTACGCAAAAAAGGCCAGTTTGTAAAACTGTGTGGACAATTAAGGCAGATTTGTTCAGTTTTATTTTTATTTTACTCTAGTTTGTCGTTCTTTATTTTGATTCAAGGCCCTGATTATGATTTCCTCCTCTATGTCTAATGGTATAAGTTTAATTTTTTGTTAATGTACTGAACTGAGGACGTAACTCTGTGGTGTTCATGGTGTCATGTAGGGCTGAACAATTAATCGCATTTTCAATATAATCGCAATTTTAAAAAAACGCAATTTCCAAATCGCAGAGGTCTGCAATTTTTGGCTATGTAACAATTAGTGAATTAGACACGTCCATTAGGTGTTGGTAAAATGTTTAAAGTGGGTTTGCTCCACATGGAAGGGAAAACAGTTGCAGCAGTGAGATAATCTAATTTTATTACTTGTTTTAGAGTTTATATAATCATACATAGCATTAAGTTCTGGTCAAAGCTGTTAAAAGCTGTTCTCTTGAATAATATTCTGATTAATAGAAACATTAAAAGTTCTTGTTTTAAATAGTCCTTCTTTACAAACATCTTTTTTTAGAGAACATTTTTGTTGCTTGTGGTTAATGCAGAGAAAAGTCAAAATTGCAATTTTGGTTGAAATATATTGTAGGCAGAACGCAATCATTTCTGCTCTGAGTTTAGATGCTGCGGGTCTTTTAACAACTAATCCACATGGCGAGGAAACAAATTGATTTGTTGTTTGTATATATTTTAAAACACATGATAAATTAAACTGGGGAAAAAAAATCGCATTAAATCGCAATATTAAGAAAAAAAAATCGCAATTAGATTATTTTGCAAAATCGTTCAGCCCTAGTCATGTAGACCAAAATCATCCGGTTAAAGGTGCCAACAGGTCATAAAATCAATGTATTTAAAGGCTAAAAATGTAAAAAACTAATTGTATTTTTTTTTTACCTGCAGTAACAAATAACTAAACATGCAAGATTTTATTTAAAATAATACACTAGTCAGATTTTTGCAGAAAAGGAACATAAATCAGCATACATCAAAAACTGAAGCGCAAAAATGTTTTCACGGCTACCTTACAGGCAAATTATTTTAAATGTTTTCAGTTGTCCTTGCGTAGAGAGAGATTATTATTCTCAGCATTAAGTACATAATTATGTTCACTCTTTGTTAGGATCCCCAGGAGTTTGATTATATAGTGTTAGGCTCCTGGGGATCCTGCTGTTTTGTGTATGTGTTCTCACCTTCTTTATTAGTCAGTTAGTTTAATTTCCTGTCGAACTCAGTTCCTGTTCATTATGTTTTTAGTAGTTCTGCTAGATCTTTATTTTCCTGTCTGCCTGTTCTTAGTTGCATTAGTGAGTTCTTTTGGCTATATTTGGTCCTTCTGCTTGTGTTCCTGTTTCCGTTCCCTTGCTTCTGTTGGTTCGCTTCCCCTCCTGTCTTTGCCATATCATTGCTCTCTTTCTCCCTCTGCTTAGCTATCTCTACATGTTTCACCTGTGCTTAATTGCTCCACCTATTTTGCCTAATGTCTATTCCCCTACATATTCAGTCAACTTAGCCACACAACCATGTTTGAGTTCCGATCTGCATAAACCATCTGTACTGGTAGGACAAATTTGCATATTTCTGGAATTGCAGACGAAGGCTGAAGAAAAATCACTCCAGGGGGCGCAAATGGCTCCCAGGCTGCACTTTGGACAAGCCTGACCTAAGTACTTAAACGCAGTTGGAAAACGATCATGGTTTGACATAGGTTCTGATGTTCCTAAGCTACAATTTCAGTAATATGTGAAAATAAGCTTTTCTTCTTCTCTACTTTTACAAGTCATTCAACTTGTTCATCGTCACAGTTCATCACTAAAAGCCTTGAAAGTTAACTGTATAAACTCAAGTGTGAATACTGTTTGAGGCTTATTAAGCTTTAACTTGCTGTGAGAGTTCCTACTCAGACTGAATTTCTGAAAAATATGCAGTTTCTTTTAAATATTTTCCATGAATGAAGAAGGAAAACCGATTATGAAAACAATTATATATTTATTCACGGGCCGAGAATTGTTTAGTTAAATGCTAAATCTCTGATTGCAGCATAAATACAATAATCTAATGTAAATTCTTTTATTAACTGTAATGCCCCATTAATGGCTAATGTAACTAGGCCAGTAGGTGGCATGCCACGTAGCACCAGCAAACATTAAACTTACCCGTCCAGAAGGAAAGCAGCAACCTCCACGTAGCTTCTGAGCCCCATTGCTTCTTAAAGTTGCCACTAACACTTAAAAGCTTGACGGATTTTCACCCTCTTTTTGCATATTTTTTGCTCCGCTTCAATCTGAGAAATGTAATGCTGAGAAGAATTCATTTGTCAGCGCTACTACGACTGAGCTCCGTCTCACATGACTCCAACCTAGCATTCCTATTGGTGCAGGATCCTTTCATGTTGACATTGGCATTGTAGGCAGAAGTAAATATTTTGGACCCATCAAAATTTTAAAACAATTACTTTTGTACTATATATTTATTATTCAGTTAAATGTACCTTTTTATTCTGCACCACTCTAGACGTTCTGTGGATGTATTATTTTTGAAAAATGAATATTTTTTGATGAAAAACTTGTCGCTATGACCTTTAAATAGGCATCTTTTTTTTAAGAAAATATTTGTTTATCATGTAGTTGTAAATAAATTCATGCAGAAAGACGTGTGGGACTTTGGGCAGAAAGAAACTATTCCAACTTTTCTCAGCCAGCAGTGACCAGTGTTAGTCCCTCTAACTTCAGTAAAAGAATGAAAAGAACAACAATCCAGAACAAACAGAATCTGACTAAGAATGATAAATGGTCAAATGGTAAATGGACTGAACTTATATAATACTGCTTACTTATATATTACGAATCTACATCCATTACTGAATGACAATTTGATAAGATGGAGTTCAGAACTGAACAATAGTTCTAGGAACTCAGTCCAATCTTAGCCAAAAGATCAGGTGGGTGGTTGAAAAATAGGACCCAACACTGATTGAATCTTTAGACAGCACAGTTTGTATGTTTAATTACACACCATTGTTTACACCACCAGGTTCAGGGCAGGTTGTCGCCCAGGACAGTGTGACACTTCCCCCACTTAACCAAAGCATCTGCGGGGGGAGTTTTCCCATTTCTTTATTAAGTCCTCCTCCAGTCCCAGTCCTCCCGGCCTGCAGTGCACCTGGAAGGATGATACTAAGACAGAGTGACTCATAAAAAAGGAGAGGGTGGGAGTAGGGGGAGACCAGGTGAGCAAAAAGATTTTTTTTTTTTTCCCAGAAGAGGCGGAGGAAGCAAATACAACAGAAATTGAATTAGATGGAGGAGCTGGAGGGGGAGGGAATGTGAAGCTAAAGCAATTTGGAGCTGCTCTAAGAAGATGTACGGCATTCTCCCTGGAGGTAAATCAGGGTCAAAGAGCAAATGAAAGAAATGAACACAGGAGGGAGTCTCAAAGAAAAGTGCCGCGCACAACCACTGTGGGCTTTATGGTGACTGCTGCTATAACAGGTTAGATTAATCCTGACCCTTTTGCGTTTGTCTGCTGTTTGGCATAAATAAATAAATAAAATAAAGCTAAAAAATGTGGAAAAAGTTGTGTTTAAGTATATTCACTTAGTATATTAGATTTCTATTACATTCAAACACCAATCGTCCCTGACTTCTGAAAAAAAATGTCTCACAGAAGGTCCACCAGGTGCTGAAGCCCCTGGATCAAACTAATAGGGATGTTCCCATCAGAATAATTTGCATCCATCCATGCATTTCAAGTTGACCATGTGTGGAAAAAGCTTGTGGAATTTTTTTCCCCTCCTGTTTAATCAACCTTATTTTTTGCTTTGGATGTCACGGAATTTAAAAACTAGCTTTTCGGCTTTGCGGGAAAAGCAAGGATGTCTGAGTGCAGGGCAGAGAAGGCCGGGGCAGGAGACGTGGCGCGGACCAGGGGCTGCAGCAGCCAGCACAGTCTTTCACTCATCAACAGTTTAACATTAAAATGTAAAAAGAAGTTAAAATCATTAGGGAAAATCAGATTAGTTTGATCCGTTGATTCAGTGATAATATATTTATTGACAATAAAGTCCCCTAATTTCTGTCTTACACCTGCAATAGGGGATTTGAGATAGACCAACAGAAGTTGTGAAGACATGGGTTTTGTACCGGGACTCTTGATACCAAAAATCCTTTAAAGCAGTCCCCTGAGCCGACACCCGGGTTCAGATCAAGACATTCAAACGAAATGACATTTATAGTGAATGGCATGCTCATACAAATATCACCCCTCTGTGGAATACAATTTCAGGTCCAGAATTATGTAATTGTTGGGAAAACCCAGTTTTATTTATTTTTTTGTCGAGTTTACCTTCATAATAACGTGAACGTGTCTGAAAATTAAAAGGCAAAAGGCCATCTACATAAATATGTCTACATATGTCTAAAAGCTCTCAGGCTGGATGGAGAGTCGAAACAAGACAGATTTTCAGGATTTTGCTAAGTTTGAATACGACAGTCCAATATTCAGCTGCAGTTACAGGGCTAAATAATGACAATGGTTGAGTTACAATGGCAATATTCATGAGGGTTATCTATTTTTGATTAGAATTTCCAACAATGTGATAAATTTCTGCTTTTCTTTAAAGTAAGACTTCTGAGAAGAACTCTGTTGCATTTATCCATGCAGAACAACGCTCATCCTGAAACCACACATTTCAGGATATACATTTTTTTATTATTATTACAAAGAATGTATAAAAAAAGAGAAATTACACAAAATCCAACCTTAACATGGTCAGGATCACAAAACATTTTGTGTCGTTTTTTTTTTCCTTCCAACTTGACTTAGCATTCAGAAATTTGCACCATGAACTGAGACTTCTCAGCAGACAACAAAGTGATTGATCATTTGCATGTACGCACATTTTCCTGTTGAGCAGAAAGGTTTTTTAGTCATGAAATCGACAATAGCTTGCCCATTTATGACAAATTAGCTGCATTAAACTGCTAGATGACACTGATATCATCAGTGACTATTGAGGGGAGCACACAAAAAAAACTTTTTTTCCAGTCAAATCTATGTTGTACACAAACTGTCTGGACCCAGTCTGGATGAGTAAATAACACGGCTTGCAAATGTTTGTCAACCATCTGCGTCAGCTAGAAATTGACTTTTTATTTTCGAGCTGAGGATGAATCGTTGTGAATATTATGAATGCAACAATTTAGCATTTTCATTCTGAGTGCGCTATTTTTCAACACAAAGTTTTTTTTTTTTTTTATGAAAGCTTACTCCCTTATCGTATTCATTAAATGCAGTTTCTATGGCCTCCCTGAATGGTAAAGAAAAATAATCACTCATGCATGCCACAAACATAAACCTTGCACAGTAGCTGCAGTGGTGATGCCTGTGGTGATTCATATTTTATATGATGGGTAGATTTTGATGGTGATTATGCCTGCATGATGGTGCTTTGAGGGGATGGTGCATCACACGGCTGATGTTTTATAGATGTCCCACAGCAGCGAGATTTACTACTTTTCCCAAACTGAAAACTCCTGCCATCATTGAGATTAATTCCACAGACTAAATGGACAAAGTCAACTTTGACGTATATTATAAGACACAGAGATCTGAAAAGTTGAATTAACTGTTCTTTGGTTCTCATGTTTATATAGTTACGTACCCTAAATTCACCCAAACAAAATGCACCTGAGGATCAGGAGGGTAAATATTTTAATATATAAGTTGTTAGTGTAAAAAAATTACAATTTTCAATAACCTTTTCTTATACTTTGTGTTACAGAAAGGTTTTAATTTGTTACAAAAGTATTGATACCCCTAGAACCTTTCCCCTTTTTGTCATGTTGCAATCATGAATTTCAGCATGTTTTATTTGGGTTTTATGTGAGCGACCAGCAGAGCTATAGGAAGAAAAGAGATAGATATATTTTTTTTCATTCTATTGCAGCTCTGGCAGCAGTTTAGGGTAGTAGTCCTGCAGGAAGGTAAACTTCCATCTCAGTCTGAAGTATGTTTTCAGTCTGTGATAAGTTTTCTGATTCCCTATATCTAGCTCCATCCATCTACCCGTCATCTTCGACTAGCTTCCCTGTTGCTGCTGAAGAAAAGCCTCCCCACAGCTTCATGCTGCCGCCACCATATTTCTCAGAGTGGACGGTGTGTTCAGGGTGAAGGGCGGAGTCGAGCTCCCACTAAATGTGGGATTTTATGGGGGAGCCAGAACATTAAACTTCATCCATATTATTCTTGCTTTCTCCTCTCTTTAATGATTTGTTAACTGCAAAGTGGGGCTTTTCATGGCTTTCTTTTAAACTTTCTGCAGACCTCTCTTCCGTTAGGGAGAGGTTGTATCTGTACAGAGAAAATAACAGCACATGCAACTTAACTATCTACTGGCTACCTCTGATGGCATGTGCCTTAACTAGACTGTATTTTGGGGGTCTCAGAGTATGTGTGCGTGAGGGGGGTTGGGCGTGAATAAAAATGCAGCAAAACGTTATTGGTAAGAAAAATGTTTCATCCCATTTACAATTATGTGGTACAAAATAATAGACAGTTTGTGGTTGTCATAGGAGCAAATATAAAAAATATCAGAGGTTATGGTTACTTTTGCAAGGCCCTCTGTGTCTTTGTGCAACTTTTCAAAGGTGTACTCCGCCTCCCACCCACTGAGCCCTGGTAATAGACGCCAGATCCCCTCCAACCCTGAACAGAAAAAATGGATGGAAAATGAAGTGGCGCTGAAAGATGGATGGATGGAAGGACAGTTTTATGCTCATTCTGTCCGCAGATTAATGTCTTTTTAAAAAAAAAAATGTCCTTGATTTTTAAAGCGTTTTTCCCTGAAAGAAGATGTTTCAGTTGATTGCATTATAAATAACATGTCTCCTCCACACTGTTAGATTTTTAGGTAGCGTGCAGATTATGTTTGTGGGGCGCATATGTACAGTGAAGCTGTCAAGAATAAAATCCAGGACTTTATTAATGCTGTGATTCTTGGTGGATAACACTTTTTTTTGTCTCTTTTCTCAGCTCCCAGGTCCACATTAAGTGCAGACAACGGTGAGTTTACGGTCCATCAATGCATTCAGATCTGTGTGTTCATCCACAGCTAGTCTTCTCCCCTATCTCCTTCATCCTCTTGTTTCTGCGGTGACAGAAGCAGCAGAGCTTTGAGTGGGAGATTGTTATCAACTCGCACAGGCACAGCCAAACACAGCTCAGTCTTGTGGGTTACAGGTGGGAGGATGAATGGAGCTGCGGCTCAGGTTTATATTTGTCAAGTTTTAAAAAAAAAAACGATCCAAAATTCACTGACTTGAAACCCCGTGCCATCTGTTTGGTAACAGCCTAGTATGGAGGGCATTAGAGGGGATGTTCGTTAGGAAACACCATGTCACAGCTATGTGGGTTCATTGGTTCGAGAAGGAATAAATGGATCAAATGGATGAGCTTCATCTGAAGAGGCTCATTGAGAATTAGCTTGAAAGCAAGAGACTCCGATTAGCGCTCATGTCGCAATTGGATTACTTTAGGAAAAAGAAAATTCATAAATAGATGTTATGAATGGAAATTATTTTTGTGGACAATATAATTAATGATTTGTTAAAGCAAATTTGACTGTTACAGATTAGATCAAGTTTGACAGTAGAGATCTTCTTTTAGACTTTTGTTTGTTTCTTCAGGTGGCAAAGCACTTAAGAATTGACACAAGACATCTTCTTGTGTCAATTTTTTTTCTGAACAACTGAAAATTAAATAGAACCAAACTGGGTAGAAAGGAGTTGTTAAAGGGTTTGGGAAGGAAGACTAAAGCAGAGAAGAAGGATGAGTAGTATTTTTTCATTCAGATCAAAATAAAAGAAATGGTTGTGAGGAGGGCTGGAAAGAATGAGTGGAGTGAAAAAGGGTGTTGTAAAGAGGAACGAGGATGATGAATGGGATCAAAACCCGGTCAAGAAGAGAGATGATGAGGATGGGTGGAATAAAAACAGGGTAATAAAGAGTGATGGGGAGGATACGGGTAGGCAGAGGCTGGAGGAAGGTGGACAGGATGTAAAAAGGGCTATGACCATAGATGAGTACAGTATATGTCATAACAAGGATGAGGAAGAAGATGGCTAGGACAAAGAGGTAAAGAGGGATTGCGGATGAAAAAAGGGTCATAAAAACGAATCAAGCAGATGAGTGAGATAAAAACTCAGTCGCGAAGTAGGTGATTAAGATGCATGAGGAGGATGAGTATGACAAAAGAAGGCTATAAAGAGGGAGGAGAAGCATGCGTGAAATGAAAAGGGATGAGGAGGATGAGTAGAACAACAAGGGTCCAGACAGAGAGATGGCTTGCAAAAGATTTCCAAAGTGACAGATTAAAAGGCGTCACACATCGGAAGGAGGATGAAGAGAGGGACGAAGAGAGATCAATGAGCAGGACAAGAAGGAAGGTTGGGTTGAAACGGGGGCCATTATACACAGGTTGAGTAGTTTGAATGATAAACCCATAAAAGGTGGACGGGTTGGGAGAGAAGGTGGTTTAGGGCCAGGAAAGATAAAGATGGAGGATGGGATCGAGAGCGTAAGACAGTCAGCACCGCTTGGGTCAGCCAGCTATAAGGAGGCTTTGCCAAATGATCAGAGGTGACATAAGATAATGCATTAATTACTCAGACGTAGACATAATAATATTCATCTGTTTCTCTCATTATCCTTCATATATTTTTGAACTGAAGCAATATGCTATTCCACTTACTACACTTTTTTTTTTTCTTGCTCGGGTAATTTAGACCCCTGAATTCCCAAGTTGACCCCACAGATCTTATTGAATGAAATAGCGAGGCGAGTCGTTTCCTAAGTATTTATTACCTTGATAAAAACAGCTATGTTTGTGACACTCGTACTCGTTTCTCATTTGCTGGTGAAAGAGGAGGTTGCTCTTTTGTGCGGATCCAGGCCCCAGTCAGTGTTCTCCTGCATCACGGCGTTTTTGCTCAGCTCCCTGACACTGCCGTGCAATCCAATTCCTCTGAACATGAAAGTGATCAAGGGAGACTGAGGCTGGGAGAAAAGATGGACTGGGCTGAGCGAGGAATGGGGGTGGGAGGGGTTTTCTAATATCAGGGGAGGAGTCAATGAGGAAGTCTTGGAAAGAGAAACAAATAATGATGAAGGGATGAGAGGGGGGAAAAAAAGTTAATGCGGGAGTCTACTGTCCTCTGCTGGCACTGATGCAGCAGCGCAGGCAGCAAATCCATCACCTATACCTAAAAGGTGCCACCAAGCTGGAAATGTAAGGAGCTTTTCCAGAAACGTTTGGAGGTGGGTAGTAACAAGGTTTGCATATACCTGAGACTGAGTAGCTTTTTGAACAAGATGCATTTTTAGGAGTAGTTTTACTGAGCTGTACTTTATTCTTTTACTCAAGTGATATTGTTATCTCTATTCTTACTTGGGTAATGTCGTTTGTCGTTTTAATGCTATCTTCTAACTCCTGAGCTCATTGGTCAATTCGGAGTTCACCTGAACATGCAGTAAACAGTAGATAGTCATTGGAAATACTTTGCATTGTTCTAACATACACTAAACTGCAAAAAGTCTTGGGGCCCACCATCCAACTATTTGGATTCAGGTGTTCCAATGACTTCCATGGCTGCAGAAGTGTGAAGCTTGGTCTAGTAGTCCTCATCTCAACCTTATAGGTCGCCTTTGGGATGAACTAGACCAGACGCTGAAATTCTGGTTTTCATATCTAACTATGAATATGAATACCAAACAAATTTGACTTTATACAGTCATATGCAACAATCTCCCTCTAGACATTCAACAGGCATATTCTGTGGAGATTTTTAAAGTCAAGCTCAAGACCCACTTGTTCACTTTATGTTTCCACTCTATTCAATTCAATTGAATTTTATTTATATAGCGCCAATTCATGAAACATGTAATCTAAAGGCACTTTCCAAAGTCAAATTCAATCAGATCTTAGGCAGCTTAATTTTATGTCTAAACTTATAGTATTTTATTTTTGTTGTTGTTTCCTTTTTGTTTTTATCTGTTTTTACCTGTTTTGAAATTGCATCGTTTTATTCCATGTTTTACTAGTTTTGTCAACTACTGTTCATCACTTTGTTTGAAAGAGCTTTATAAATAAAGTTATTATTATTATTATTATTATTATTATTATTATTATTATTATTATTATTAAATATACATTTCTGATTAAAGGTGCCTTTTGAATATACAACTTTTAAGCAAGTTTTAAACATACTTTTCAATGACCCCCATTTCAGCATTAAAAACTTTTTTATCGGTCTGTTCTAATCTTAAATGTTTTTATTAGCCTTAGGTGGGAAAATATAACAGAACATAAATAAAGGCTTTAAAACACCATTATACTGTGTTAAATTATATGATGTGTTTACCTTAGTGAATTGAGTTACTGAAATAAATGAACTTTTCAATAATATTCCAATTTATTTAATATGACTGTAGATTAAGAATAGGATGTCATCGAAGATCACCTACTTGTAAAAGCATATGACCAAATACTTTTGCCATTATACTATACAGACATTAACTGCATATAGACATTATTTGGTTTCACAAATTTTAAATGTTTCTTCTTCCTCAATTTATTTCATAACAAGTTTAGTTATATACTTTAAAATACCATATTTTGTACATGATTGTATATTTTTTTCTGCGTGATTACATCATTTTTAAATATTAAATCAGATGTTATGATTAGTTAGTACATGAGTAGCGGTCTTACCAAATACTTTTTTTTTTCTCTTACATGACTAATTTCTAGATGGGATACTTTTTACATTGACTCGAGTAAAACCGTGTTGAAATATCTTTCTTTTTTTTTTTTTTTTTTTTTTTTTACTCATTCCGCTCTGGTTACAATTTATATATAGCCTAATAACATAAAATCAGCAAAATAGAAAAAAAATCCACACTTTTCAATCCTGTCCTGTAAGACCCATGTGTGATCTTTATGCCAGTTGCACCTTGAGACGCAAATGTTTTTTTTTTTTTTGAGACAGGAGCGTCACAGGGAGGCATTCATTATTTAACAGAGAAGCAGCAGTTCCAGTATGTGACAAGAACACTCCTGCTTTGAATTCCTGCTCCAAGTAGAGGGAATTGTTTCGCCTTCGGGATATTCTTAGAAACTGACAAAGACGGATTAGAAGTACTTTTCTAATCTTTCAGCAACATGTCTGTAAGACTCTGTTGAGCTGTTGAGAAGCGGCTCGGATGCAAATGATTCTGATCAACTACCATATGCAATCTGCATGTAAGCTTAGTCGATCCCTGCTGCTACATAAATGTGTGGCATTTGTAAACAATGGTTGCTTGTAATTGGATGAAACGTGTTCCAGCAGAGAATTGTACATGGCAACAGGTGATTAAAAAAAAAAAAAAAAACTATCTCCAGTAAATAGGAAATAAAACTTGTTCCTCTCGAAATGAAAAATGAAGCATTGAGGTATGGAGTCTGTTCATAATGTGTCTTTGTTGGTTTGATTGTGGTTTTATGTTTGTGTTTCCCAGACTCTTACACTGCCAAATCTGCCTCGTTGCCAGGCTACGGCAGGAACGCACTGAACAGGGTGAGCAGTCATGGCGCTCCTTCTGCTTTTATTACAGCGCCTGTTTCCTTTGAGGATTTTTGAGAATTATTAAGTTTACCAAGTGTTCATTTCTCTTGGTGAAAAGACATTCTGTTTGTAAATTAGTGAAATAACCATAATAAAGCTGAAACCCTGGGTAAAACTCATTATTATTCTTTCTTTGAAGCAGCATCAAATTGGGAAAAATTAACATATACAATTAAATGGCGACTTTTTACTATGATGTTTGCTTAGAATTTTTCTTTCTCCAAAGTAATGTCTTGCAAGCGTTTTTTATTGCACTGAAATTGCGTTTTTTTTGTTTTTTTTTTTCTCAACCATGACACTACGCCCTTCTTTTTTATTCTTAGCATTTATTCAGTGATGGTGTTGTGACATCAATGTATGCCTTAAGGTAAACTAAGGAAAAGGGGCAGTAAAAAAATTTAAGCAAAGTCAAACGCATAAAGTTTGAGCACAGTCCTAATGCTCAATCCACAGATGCCTTTTCTTTACAAAAAATCTACAGATAAATATTCAGGCTTTTCAACCGTACCAACAACCAAACGCAGGATTTATTACTTTGGGCTTAGTTTAAAAAAGTCCAAAATGGCAGAGGAGCAAAATGATCAGAACCCACTATTAAATCTCGAAAGAGAGAGACAGAGAGACGTGGAGAGAACAAAGCCGGTGAAGTCCTTAGTTCACCGCTGAAGCTGAAATTCATTTGTAACAGTTTGCTTTTCAAGGCCAAGGGAGACGAATGGCGTGTTACAGTATTTTGATGAATTTTGGGACGCATCAATAACCAGATTTAATGTGTTTCTGCTGAATTATCCCATAGTTCAGACCCTTTGTTTTGTCCAATCTGCTCCTGTTCTCTTCCCGCAGCCCGGGAGTGCAAGCACAGATTATTACCAGTACGACAGCAGTAATGCAGTTAACTGGCAGATAAGAGGTAAGCCTGTTGTCAAGGTTAAAGCCTTTTGATGAATGTTTACCTCTGAATGTGCAAGGATATCGGTATCTGCAGCTCATCTTCATCATGTTTTCTTTTTTTTTTTCTTTTTGTCTTTCAGAATACAAGGTAAAATACAGCAAGCATAAAAAAACTGTTAATGAGCCTCGAGGGGGAAATCTGGATCAGTCTATAGTGAGAAAAAGGTGCTGCCAGTTAATAATGACTGGTCAATGTGTCTCACTCAGAACTGCTCCCCTTAGTGATAGGTCTTATTCCTATGACTCTCTAATCAGAAGCATGAACCCCTGACAGAGGGAAACAGTTTACAAAGGTAAATGTTGCATTGTTAGGGTCATTCCTACACCTTGTTCAAGTGAAAATAATTGACCTCTTACCTCCAGGATGATGTGTGGGAACTGAGTTCTATGAACTGTGTATAAAAAGAAAATCAAGAACCAAATCAGCAAAAAAAGAAACACTGTTTTGCTTTGTAGATTTTTTTTCAAGGACAAGAACACAGATCAATCTTTTATATGTTTTATATGTAACATCACAGAGTTACACTGTTGTTTCTACATCCGGTCAGTAGAAGGTGACATAAAAAGTCCCTGTGTATTTGCTTTTCTTGTCAGTGTTAATTGGATTTCTTCACATGTCAGATAAACCCCTCAGCTGCACATTTTAGGTTAGGAAGATTCTAAAAATGCCAACTAACATAAATGTTTAATGATCATTTTTGCAAATGTCAATAGGGACCATCCTAATTCATCAAAACCAGAGAAGAATTTATATTACTCTCTTTATATCTGTTAGATCTACCCATATGAAGCTCTCGTGGTGTCAGTAAGAGGGCAGCAGCGTCTTCCCAGTGATGTGGATAGAGCCCGTTTAGAGGTAAATGGCTGCTGAATTCATTTTTTAACCTACTTAAATCCATTTTTCTTGCCGAAAATATTAATTTGCATTTACCAGATACCTTGAACGGAAAAATGCATGGTCGCATTATAGCTCCTTTTTTTCCCTTTTATTAAGAAAAGATTGATAACATTTCCTCTAATGTATTTATCAAGTGTTGTGCTTCAAACAGTGGACCTTGAGATATTTTGATGTTTGTTTTGTGGCTACCTAAACCTACAAAAATATACATTATTAATATGTACATATCCAGTGCCCCTCAGCTCATGGTATATGACAGAGAGAAACTCAGTTCATGATTATGACCTGTGAGATAGGACTGTTTCTTAGGGCTGGACGATAATTCAATATCAATATTTATCTATCGATAGACTTATATCAATAATAGAAAAAAAAGGGTCAATAAAAATTCAATAGAATAACAGCTTGTCTTCTTTTTGCATTCTAGCCTATCATGTAAGTTAATATTGCAGTCATTACATCTTCCCAACCAATCACAAACGCAGACTCAGGAACCAAACTCCGCCCCCTTCAAAGAGTTCAGATAGTGTGCGTTCTTTTTTTCTTCTTTTTAAAACTACAAGTTTTGGTAAAAAGTTGGTTGAATAAAGGTTTGATTTTGAATTCAGTGTTTGTGTGTTCTGTATCTAAAAGTAGGTCACTAAGCAACAGCGTAAAATGGCCAGGGCAGGGCTTAAAATATATGTTTTGAATTTGTTGATAACTATCTATATCGATTAATATGATTTCTATTTAATCGATATCCTTTTTTTTCTATATCGTCCAGCCCTACTGTCTCTTTGTTCAAATGTTGGCTAAAAGGCAGTAAAGTTACCAGAGCTTTTTAAATACCCAAAAGCAACTGTGTACCCTATCATCTCAATGTAAATAATTCAAAACCCAAAACTTTTTATGGCTTATTTCCAAACCTTGCTGTTGTTGTACAGCTTTGACCTGCATGCATGTCTGTGTACATGTCTCCCTAGATTTATATTTGATGAACCAAAAAGTACAAACTTGCTCTGGAGACAAATGAGAATCTCATCAGATGCATCGTTGCTGGACATTAGCAAGCAGATGCACAAGCTCGCTCCATACCTAAACTCAAAGTTGGTGATGGCAGCATTATGCTGTAGAGGTGGATTTCTGAGACAAGACTGAAAGATTAACAAGGATAAAGTGAAGAATAATTACAGGAAGATGCTAAGACAGCTGACAAGTTTTTACATTTCAACAAGACATATTAACAAAGCATACTCTTAGGAAACAAAGGGAGGAATTCAGGAAAGCTCTGTTCTGGTATTAGATTAGCTTTGACAGAGCCAAACAGAGCCAGTATTTTGCACAGATGTAAAATAATGAGGGTAAGCATTAACAAAGCTCCTATAATTCAGACATATTGATGCAAAAAGTAACTTTCTTCTCAATAACACCCAGATCCTTCATTGCTTCCAAAGGTGCTTCAATAAACTACTGCATTAGGGTTCTAAATAGTTTTATGGAAGCGATATTTAAGTTGTTTATCTTTACAATAAATAATTAAATACTTGTTTTCACTTTGTTGTAAAAAAAAAATTCAGACATTTAGCAGCTTATTTTTAACCACTTTTATGATCCGCTTGTCTCAAAATTTGTTAAAATGTGTGACATGATGGACAGTGTGGTCACAGCTAATATCCATCTGCTGATTTGTCTATATAGCTATGGTAAAAGGAAAGTATGGGTTTTATGGCCTGTTTTACTTATTTTAGAAATATTTGAATATGACCTAACATAGCAATATGTGGTGCATAACAGGATGCACCACAGAACTTTCATTTCTTTTTTATTTTTTACCGTGAGTTTATATTAAACTGACTTATGTCAGGTTTGTTTGAAGATCTTTTTCAAACAGGTCAAACTCAAACCCTGCAGCGTCATAATTGTCTCTGTTGCTCTCGTCTCTCCTTGCATAGCGTCACCTCTCACCTGAGGAGTTTTACAGAGTCTTTGGCATGTCCATGTCTGCCTTTGACCGCCTGGCTCAGTGGAAAAAGAACGAACTGAAGAAACAGGTCCGACTCTTTTAGGAAAAGTCACAAAATCCAGTCCGGTCTGCTTCAGTCCAGGCGGAACATCAACAGCACTCTGAATGCAATGCAATGCAACGTGACTGTACGCTTGAAGGAAAGCATTCAACCTGACATGCTGTAACTGATATGCACTAAGGCTTATTGAGCAATAAGTATAAGGGCATCTAGGGCAAAATTGGATGATGGAAGGCTGCAAGAGATGTGCTGATGCTTCAACAGACAGACGGGGAATAGAATGAGCGGTGAAGCCGTGTTTCCATCTTGTACCAACAGATGGCAGTGTGTTGCAGTATAAGATTCAGAGGCACTTTAATACATTCCGCCACAGAAAGATTCATGCAAAAAAAAAATTGGGGAGTGGTTTTGAAAATCAGCAGGTCCGAAGACAGCATCTATGATCCAACTTTACTCAGCCACTGCCCTCGAAGACATGCAAACTTCTTAGCTAAATAAACCCTGTGAGAATCACGGCATTAAGGTTATTGAATAAAAAATGTTTTTTTTTTTTTTTTTGTTGTTGTTGTTGTTTTGTTTTTTTATAGATTACAACTACTGGAAACCAAAACTTCTCGAATGCTTTTGTATTGTGTAAATGTGTACTTAATTTCTATTCCAGCTTATTTGAAGCCATATCAGCATTCGGACTTTTGTACCATTTACTGATGTGTGGTTTGGAAGATATATCAATGTGACTGAGCTGTGACTCAGTCACATTCGTCTTAAGTTCAGGTCAAAAGTTTAGGTTTACTACTTTAAAAACACCATTGTGTTTTGTTTTAAAGAGGTAAATTTAAGTCACTTGAGTGGTAGCTGATGAATGGTAATGAATATGTGTGTGTAATTACATTATATGTTGTAGAGTATTTAGTAAAGAAGTGAGAATGGAAAACAAGTGTGCGATAAAGAGATGTTTGAAATATTGGATGGACTGCACTCAAAAAAAGATTTGTGTGGGCGCGCGTGTATGCTTACAGATCACAGCAATTAATCGCTTCTACAATAGTGTCACTGTAGGGAATTCAAACTCTTTGTATTTATTGGAGTCAATATTGATCATCTCCCTTGTCTTTCACTGCAGCTTCTGAATAAACATCATCATTTATAATGATGCATTTCTTTTTTTAATTCAGATTCATCAACTTTTAATGCACACATGCAGCTCATCCACACTAATGTGAAATGTAAAATATGACATGTAAAAGAAGAAAACTTTAAGTTGCTTTATATTGCACGCAGATTTATTCATTTTTATTCAACCCTGTGTGCCTTGCAAACATATTCACCCATGTTGGTAAATGGACAGAATTTATATAGTGCTTTTCTAGCCCTACCAACTCCTCAAAGTGCTTTCCGCTATAGCCACATTCACACTCACTAATGCGAACACAGTCCTACACTGATCGGTACACAACTTGGGGTTAGGTTCCTTATACACATCCACATGAGCCACGGGGAAGCTGGAATCAAACCCACAAGCTTCCAATTGCAAGATGACTACTCTAAACCCTGAACCACAGTTGCCCCAATTGCCTTAATTGACTTTCTACCTATTTGCTTACATTCCAAACAATAATTTAAACTTTTTTTCATTCCTATTTTATGTGATGGATTTGCACATAATAGTCTGAGTTGATGAAGTGAAATGAGAAAAAAAATTAAATATATATGTAAAGAAAGAAAAGTTGCAATAAGCCCTTAAAAAGTTCTTCTTTTTGTTTACTAGCAGATTACAACCTTAGCTTTTAGGTGCATACCGCTTAAAAGTTCTGGCACAACTATTTACCTTTAAATGTTACATAACTAGTGAAATAAAGTCTACCTGTGTGTAATTTAAGAGTCACATGATCTGTCAGTATAAACACACCTTTTCTGAAAGGTCCCCAGAAGCTGCAGCCCCACTAAGAGAGAGGCATCACACCGTGGAGACCAAGGAGCTCTCCAGACAAGTCAGGGGGGAAAAAATAGTTTGTAGTAAGCACAAGTTGTCACCATTAAGATTAAAAATCTATTGTTCAATGCAGACCAGGGTGGGGTTTTAAAAAAAATATCCAAATCTTTGGTGTTCCTCCAGACCACCATCAAATCTTTTCTTTTGAAATGGAAACATGGTACCGCAGCTAACCTACCGAGTGAGGGCCGCTCAACAGAACTCGGACCGGGCCGGGGGGCATTAATCAGAGAGGCAGCACAGAGACCAAATGTAACCCTGAAGGACTTGCAGAGTTCCACAACAGAGACTGGAATATCTGTCCATAGCACCACAATGAGCCCAAACAGTGGTCTCAACTTTTATGTGTATCCCTGGTACAGCACACCTGAGTCAATCAGGACTCTGGAGAACTTGACTGCATAGTGAGGAGCTGATTGAGACATTTGATTCAGGTGTGTTGGATCAGAGACACGGCTAAGGGTTGCAGGACACCGGCCCTAGACGATTTGAGTTTGAAACCACTGTACAAAATACTGACTTTAAGGGGCGTGAACTGTTATATATGCTTAAGTTTTCTGTTATTTAGTCCTATTTATTTTCTTCAAAATAAATTAAGAAAATACATCTACAAAGCTGTAGGCACGTTCTGTAAATGAAACATTTGCAAACTCAAACTGTTTTACTGGCAAGTTGTGAGGCAACAAAACATTTAAAATGCCAACAGCGTTAAAGCTTTCACACATGTTTACCAGAGGCTTTATCTTAGCCTATGTTTCCGCATAAATATTTTTTAATTGATGTTGTGGAAGAATAGATAGCTATTAGCCATAATCACCACCGTACACACCCTGGCCTGGACAGGATCACTGTGGCAGAAATGTGACTTCCATGTCAGGCTGACGGCGGCGCTAGGACCCAGCGGAGTCCTGGATGATGAACATGCATCCGCTGGAGTCACACTGTAAACCGTAGCGGTCACTCTGACTCACAGAGAACCGCTGTTTCTGTGGAGAAACGCGTCTCACGTGTTTTGAGGCCGTTTCAAATAAAATGTCAGAGGGATTATAACTGGGGACAAGTTTGGAGACGCAAAGCGTGTTGCAGGCGCCATGGACTCCAAACGGCAGAGCGGTGAGTGGCAGCAACTCTTTATCACAACAACGAAGGAGGGGACTCATAACTTTGTGGAAATGCGAACGAAAATGAAGGCTTGTCTGAGTAATTGCAAACAAATATAAAACAGAGATTTGGAAACGCGTCGCAAACGATACATGGAGCTGATATAAATATGGTTTGTGGGAAATTAGAATAAATTCTATTTTTTTTTAAGTGAATGTCTCATCAAAACAGTGAATGGGCGGAGACTTACTTTTTCAAATTGTAACAAACCAAAAAGTGCCCTCGTGCCCGGCTCATATGGTTGTAGGTGAGAGTGACGTCACGCAGCCACGCGCCGGTTAGCGTGTGTACGGAGGAGGAGGAGGAGGAGGTATCCCCAGGTAGAGTGATGCAACCCGATACCAACAGAGGACTGCCCTGTTGGAAACGGCGCCGCTGGCGGAGAAGCGGCAGCTGTGAATGGCCGCTCTGTTTGAACCGCTGCAGGGATGTGGACAGGAAGCGGCATTATATGCGACTCCGTGCAGAAGTGATCTAACTTTAAAACCTGGCACAGGAGGAGGGTCATGAATGGTTCTCTAAAGGGACTCAATGAGACACCCTCCGCAGAAAGTAAGTCATTACAAAGGGCTATTCATGTTGGCTGATTGATTTAATAGGATTATTTCTTGCTGGGAATTGGAATTCCAAACATTTAGGCATTCAAATCGGAAGTTGCAAACCATTTAGTAGTATAATGGTTGAAGGTGTTACTAGCAGTCCGTGCTGCTGTAATCATTTTTTTTTTTTTTTTAATCTCATGTAGGGCCATATTAAGAAGGGTGTGGGCCCCTGGGACAAATCCACTTTAGGTGGCCTTCTACATAAAATTCTGTTATGTATGTACTTTACAAATATTAATCAGTTTCAGCATTTCAATATTGTACACACGAGCATGTGTCTTTTTCAAAAAGTTATGAACACAAGATGCCTTCTTCCATACAAAAAAAAATGACTCAGTTGTCACTTAGTTATAGCAATAAAAAAACAAGGCTTCATACCATGTTCTTCCCCTTATCTGGGGTCGGGTCGCGGGGTTAGCAGCTTTAGTAGGGAGGCCCAGACGTCCCTCTCCCCAGATACTTGAGCTAGCTCCTCTGGGGGAACCTCAAGGCACTCCAAGGCCAGCCAAGAAACATAGTCCCTCCAGCGTGTCCTGGGTCTTCCTCTGAGGAAGACCCTGTTCATATCATTAATGACTGTAGCGTTAACCTACATGACGAAGGAAAACTGTTCTTCTATTGAACTTTTTATTGACCCTTTTTTTTTTTCTCCATTGAACCACACGTCTATCGGTCGATATATAAATTGTTATTGAATTATCGTCCAGCCCTAGGCTAATGCATATGTTTCCCTGGCGCTACAACATTTTAGTTTTTTCTGTAAGTCATATTATTGAATTGAGATCGAAAAAACACAGCTTTTACGTAATCGTTTTTGGTGCTGTTGTCAAAATAATGAATATTTTGATGTAACTGATGCAAAAATAAAATATTTGGAGAGACCCATTCGCATCAAAATCAATATAAACTCACCCATTCACAATTACCTAAATTATTGCACATTTTCCGACCGCAGCGCTGCAACAACAGAGAGACTCAGCCACCCTGCAGTCCCTCATTTCACCAATAATTTGCCGCTGGAAGTTTAAACTCCTCTCACTTGTCGGGTACAACCAGAAAAACTTGTGGGACCCTCTCTATTGAGAAGACAAACACAAAAGCGTCGTTCGGAGGACATTTCTCTACAAGGAGGATTGACAAGAAAAAACTAAACACTTATTGATACCACAAAAGCTATCACTACAAGCTATCGCTACGACACTGACGTTTGAGAGCAACCTAAAAAGGTCAGTAAAGCTCCTGTAGCTGCAATATTGAAGTTATAAATTTAGACACCATAAGCTAGCACTCTCTGTTTAAATATTAGCTTCACTGACACAGACAGCCCAAGGACAGTCTTCTGTAGGCCAGAGATCCCACTGCGTTCCGCAGTACCAGTTAACCAAGGAAGATATTCATCAGCTGATAGCTCAATGGCTAAAGAAGGCGAAACTCTAGTACGCCACCATTTAAAAGTAGGAATGTACCTTGCTGCTATAGTTGACCGCTAAAGAAAATATAATTCAACATTATTAGACAGAAATTGCACAGGGCTGCTGCTGAAGACATTTGCATGGAGCAGATTCAATTCAGTTCAGTTTAATTTTATTTATATAGCGCCAATTCATGAAACATGTCATCTCAAGGCACTTTACAAAGTCAAATTCAATCATATTATACAGATTGGGTCAGATTATACAGATTGGTCAAAAATTTCCTTTTTATAAGGTAACCCAGTTGATTGCAACAAAGTCCCGGCAAGCAGCATTCACTCCTAGAGAAGCGTAGAGCCACAGGGAGAGTCGTCTGCATTGTACATGGCTTTGCAGCAATCCCTCATACTGAGCAAGAAATAGATTGTTTCTTACATCATGAAAAATATGTTTTGTATGCTCCAGATCTATGTATGTTTTCACCAGATTCATGTCTTCATGGTAAAATGCATGTCCTGTGATTGACTGGCAACCTGTCCAGGGTGCACCCCTCCATGTATAGGCGGAAATAGAAAATGGACAGATTGTATTATGCAGTTGTATCAACAGCAAATTTAAAGGCAAAGCATACAGTTGCACACTAAAGACAAGCAATTCTAATAAATAATAAATAATTGTGTGACAAAATCACACTCTCATAGGGAAAACTAACACTTTTACAAAGTATTGTCTACTGTTTTGCTAACATAGAAGCCTCACTTAAATTATATATTTCTCTAAACAAGGGATGAATTGTCCTCTACCTATTGGTTTTGCCCTCATAAAGGAAGTTCCAGTTAGGTTTTTCATTTTGTAATCAATTATATTTTTGCTCTTATTCAGAAATAACCCTGTGACATTGGTATCAAATATGGAGCATTTTTGTCAGTATCAGTGTCAAGTTTGAAATGTTAGTATTGTGACAACCCCAGCAGCAGCAAACGGGTGTTTTTGAGACAGTTTGAGAAATTTGTCTTGCCCAAATTTAAACATAACATTAAAGTAGGTGTGTGATGTTCCTGTGCCCTTATCTGAAGTGACCATTAAATGTAACAGAGTTCATCATCTAGCCTTTTCTATACCATGTATAAACCAAGGAATGTGGTTTCAGTTTTTATTATTCGAAGAAATTCTATAGAAATTAATTAAATTTGACATCTTTAACATCAGGTGTCTTACTCCATACCATTTAATCCATATAATAAACCACGTTTACCGTGAATTTTTAAACCCTTCTCCTCCTCCTTCCATTACCCAGCTTATCTCCTATTTTCTTTTAGAATTCAACAATGAGGAATGTTTTTTTTATATATCATTTCCTAATTTCAGTATATGTTTCTTACTTAAAATATTAATTGTCAAAAAACTCCACTAATCCCACACTTCAGACTGGGACTAAGCCAGCATACAAAGGCTGCTCTGCAACAGAACTATACCACAGCAGCTGGTTTGCATAAAGGTCACTCATAATGGGATGCTGGTTACAGAAATTACACGGGTGATGGAAAAAATGAGGAAAGAGGAAAAATAGCTTACATTTAGGTCATGTATCCAATGTGTCATTACCTGGGATTCTATAAAAATAGCAGTCAGGAGTCAGAATTTTGAGCATTTCCAGTGTTGATCATAGAGTTGTTCAGGTTAGCATTTTATTACCAATAAGTTAGTAAAGGTTTAGCTTTGGACGTTAACACATGTTAGCTATGATGCTGTTAACATCAATTTACCACTCAGAAACTGGACCCATTTTGTCCCCTGCTGCCTCGCCAGCGCCGACTTCTGACATTGCTGAGTCAGCGCCTTGAGCTGCTTGAATTCTGAAAGCAATTTGTTGCACAGAATTTTATTTAAGGGCATGAGAATGAAGAAGATTAAACAGAAATGCATTCAACAGTTTTCATTTAGTTATTTATTAATTTCCCTGCCACCTGACAATTACACCTTACTATGTGTTGGTTATTCATAAAAGAAATCTTGATAAATATGATTACGTTTGCAAGCCAGTGGATCTACAAGGTGTGGTGATATCGTCTTGTGTAAAAGGTCTCAAAGAAGCATTCTGTATAACTACAAAATAGTTGAAATTCAACAAATTAGTTTAAATCCAAACAGACCATGACTCACTCACAATGAAACAATGCAATTTCAGAAATGTCTTGACAAAAACATATGAGGCAATAATTTGAGTCATATAATTTCTTCTATTGTAATTTTCAACAAAGGCCATTTTAATTATATATACTATAAAATATTTCATATTATCATATTATATAATGATTTATACACAGATTCACAGTATGCATAAAAACTAGCAGTATAGGGGTGTAGAGCCGAATTGAACAGTGGAAAGTGGCTCGCTGAATAAATTATGAAACGTCGAAATCACATAACTGACACGAGAAGGTAAATATTGAAATACTGATTGTTCCAACGTTGGAATTTCCATTGTCCTCTGCGCTTTCTATTTCCAGCCTTTTCAGGTCTTTCATTCGGTTTTTGAGTCACTTTGCTTGACGTGTTGACGGACATGACATTGTTCTGGCTGCTTTTGTTCCTCAGTCGTCTTGGAAGAGAAAGTACCAACTGCAGCTATCCTCAACAGAGAAATGAATCATTTATAAAAGGCACAATTGAATGGAAACATGCAGATATTTCAGCTTTCTTTTGCACATTTTCAAAGAAAGTCACAAAAGACGCATAGAGAAACTCAAATATTGTCCTTTAGGTAGCTGTTTATTCGGTGAACAAAACAAAGCTCTGTAACAGCATGGGCTTAAAATTAACCTCGCTGACTGGATCGGCATTAAAACCTCTGTATTTTTTTGGGGGGACTGCTTCACCGTTTAGTATCTGCAGAGAGTGATAAGATACTGAAAGTATGTGGAAATGTGAATTCCTCCACTGTTTTCCCACAGCTGTTTCTCTTTACAGATTGTGCCAGCTTGATTATGTCCTTTTTTTTTTTTAAAGTGTCTGGCTGGATGCTAACCCCTAGGCGAACAGTCACAACATGCATCGTTGTCATGAAGATATGAAAAACGGGGCGCTGAACTACTGAAACAGACTTTTGTCTCTTGAGGGAGCTGCCGAGCCTCGAACTCTGACCTCCCTCTGAAGTGGATGGGTGTCTGGAGAGGAGACGAGAATCAGATGCCGAGGAAAGGAGTTTAAAATGGAAGGATCTAAGAGGGGAGAGACAATGGGAAAGAAAAGGGTGATGGAGGACGTTTAGGATCTTGAAAGGACTTCTAGAAAGTTTTGGCAATGGGGCAAGCAGGTTGATGTTTGTTGATCAAACAGAAGATTCATATACCCTTTGATGCTTATCTTTAAATGAAATATATCCGTAGATCCTCCTCTTCGCATCTGGTAGAGGCTGCCAAAGTCATATAAGCAGCCAAGGAGTCATTTCAGAGCATTTAAAGGTTGCATTTCCTCTGCAAGAAAAATTCTAACGAGAAGGGAATGTTTTGATACGAGAGGAAAGTTGCAGAGGTTAGCCTTGGATGCGAGTTGATTGATGGGTCAGACGCGTCGCAGAAGGGAATGCAAGCCTAAGGTTAGGAGGCCAGAGTGTGTCGTTTCTCTGTGGTGAGATAAACAGCAGGAGCAGGAGCTGTTTTCCTCTCAGCTATAACCAAACACATTAAATCAGTTCAAATGATAGTCGCATGGCCCAGATCTCATGACCAGCCTCCGTCAGGAAGTCTGTCTGGAAACACACACACATCCATTCTCACTCGCACTCCTCTGACTCTGGGTTTGTTTGATTATCGTGTACAGAGCCTTGCAAAAGGATTCATACTGCTCGCGCTTCCGTCATGTTACAACCACAAACAACGATTGTTTTTTTTCACAGGGTTTTTTTTTTTATCTGATAGGCTAACACAAAGTAGGGTGAATTGTGAAAAGGAAGAATAAACATGTTTAAAGTTGTATTCAGTGCCCCTGAGTCATTATCATCAAAAAACACTTTTTTTCACAACTTGAAGCTGTGGGCCATTTTCCTTATCTTCTCCCACCTGAACCGTTGATCTCTGCAGCTCCTCCAGAGTTGCTTTTGGCCTGTGTTTATTTTTTTATACAGGTCCTGTCTGGCAGTGTAGAGTTAGTAATTACTGCCTTAATGTCAACGAAAGCCCAACAGTTTTTACTTTCACAAGTGGAGCCTTCCGCTTCCGCCATAGTGCTCCGCTTGATATATATCTCAAAAACTTTATTAGATAATATTTTGGGATTATTCCAAGTTCAATGGACACATAAAAGGAAAGATAAAAGAGGAAAAAAAAAGGAAGCGGAAAAGACTAGACAAAATGCTAAAAGGTAGAAAAGGAGGAAAAATGGAGTGCCCGGCCTGCCAGTTCAGGTGTGTGGCAACATCTAGATAGTTTTGCAGTTGGCCAATACTCTTTCCATTTCCAGGTCAACATTGTTTGGTCATATAATCAAAGCTTGATGTATTGTTCAATAAGCTAAATCTTCTTTGGACATTTCAACATCTTAATTCCTTACCATTCTGGTGTGTTGCTTAGACTTAGACTTAGACTTAGACTTAGACTTTCTTTATTGTCATTTTGTATACACAGAGTGCATACATGCTGAGTCTTCATGATGCTGGTTGTTAACTGATGTTCTCTAACAAACCTCAGATTGGTTGAGGTGAAATTACACATGGCATGGGTGGACTTTATTTACTCTTGGGGGACTTCCAAGGGCAATCCATGGCACTAGATGTTATCTAGGGGCATCAGAGGGGCCTTTTTTCACCAAACTGGTTTAATGCTCAACAGGGCAAGCCCAGCACAATACACAACACCCATTTTTGACTTGTAGTTGTGAAAGAATAAAAGCATGTATCTTCACAGTCTCACTTTACGATTGTGCAATACTATTTTTTGTGTACCTCATAAATACCCCCCAAATACATTGGCATTTAAGGTTGTAAAGTGGCACTATAGAATATTGAGTAAATGCAATATGTTCTTTAAATGAAATTATTGATCCGCCAGTTACAGAAAAAGGATTTGAAAAGGGAATGTAAGGCTTGTGTGTTTGTTTTTTGTCTGTTGAATGGGTGGGTAACAAAGATCCCTCTGTGAGTGAGAGCATCCGCAAGCCTGCAGAACAGCTGATTCTCAGCCGCTAAACTGTCCATTCCCCCGAGAGACCTGGCTTTGACTGCACGGAGTCAGATTCTGACAAATAAATTGTAAACCAGAGACTCCTCCATCAGAGCACAGATGGCTTTGTTTATCCGTTGTTGACTGATAATGCTGAGTCATTTTTAGCTAGTGCCCACCATAGAAATTAATGAATTGGGGTGGCATAATTTGAACAGTCATGTGAAGGCAAAAATATGCTCTACAGGAGGATCAAATAGCCCCAGATCTCACAAAAGAAGGCATTTAGGAGTACATGTCTGTTATAAAGATGTATTAAGCTCCCAAACGACATTATATTTGATACTTTTATTTAAAAGCAATCAGGTTTATTTATGTTGCATTCCATATGTCGTACGAGCTCCAACGTAACCTGACAGTGAGTCAAAAGAAATACAAGACTAAAAAAAAGAGTATTTACACAATACATGTCACTGTGACTGTAGCCTGGCCAGCCAGACCGACTTAAGCTGTGTGTATTCACCACACAGCATAATATGCTATGTTTACAGTGTAAGTCGTTCTGGCTGGCCAGGCTACCGTGACTGTGCAACTACACACACAGCCAGGGACAGACATGCAGTCCAGAGCCGGTGGCCTGACTCGGGTCTTTACTTGAACAGGGAAACTGCAGGAAACATGGTTAATTTCAGAGCAGCCGCAGAGCCAACTGGAGAGGGGGAGTCTGGTGCGTGTGGCGCACAACAACAGGTGGAAACTACATACAGGCGGCAGTCAGCGGTGAAACCTGAATGATGACTCAGGATGGGCTAATTGTAAGTCACAGCTAATCGCTGATTCACTCAGCAAGACATGAGGTGGAAGTTTACTCTAATAAGCATCGTCAGGGTCATCATGAGGAACAGAGAGAAGAAGGACTTTCTCCTGAGCTAAGGTTAAACCTAGAAGCTCTGGCTATGATAGAAAACAGTAGGAACCCTCTCTGGGAGCCTCTAGCTGGGTTTGCATCATGAAGTGAAAAATATCTGCTCCTTAGTTCAGTGAAAAGCAAAGAACTTAGTTAAAGTAGCTAAATACATTAAAAGGTTGGTTTTCATTCCTGCAGCCGGTCCAATTCTGCATGTAGACAGCAAAATGTGTTGCTCCATAAACTGGGAAAATATGATTTATCTACTGGTGTCAGAAGGACATAGTGGTAAGCCTCCCACTTCTGGTCCTCCTTTGTTTTTCTTTAAATTCCTTCTCTGCTCTGCCTTAAATTCTTAGGAGTTAATTTCCCATATTTCAACCCTTTTGCAAACATTTTGCATTCTTACGAAACCTAAAACGCCGTAAACAATTAATACTCAAAATCAGTTCACTTTTTTATTTAATAAATGTTTGCAGTCTTGCTGTACTGGGAATGGATTACATAGACTTGTTACGAGCTAAAGTACTTCAACCATTTTATTTATATAGTTTGTAATAACAGAAATATTAATACTTATAACAAAGCAAATGATTAGGGCTCAAGAGAGGTCCAGAATGAGGCTCTATGTTATATTCCAATCCCTATAAATTAACAGCTTTTTCTCCATAGAAAGTGCTTAATTGTAAAGACTTCACTAATGGTGCACATGCTTGGTGGAAAACAGACTGTTATAAAATGTTTTATGTATTATTTTTGGCAGAACAAATAAAAATAGTTTAAGTGGAATTATGGCCTGAAAAGATTACCTGACTCTTGCCAGATGGATGTAGTTACGCCGAGCTCCACAAGGCTCCACACATCCTTCTGCGATTGCTTCATTGGAGATGTATTTGAGAAGGAGGGAGCCTTATCACTAATAGTTGCATATGATTGGATAAACTTCTTTACTGACATGCTACTTCACCCTCTCATATCGAACCCACCCTGTGACTCTGACGTTAGGGAAGATCAAGCTCTTGCCAAACCCGGTCAGGAGAAGCGTGAAAACATGGTTTCCACTAACAAAAGCCTTCAAAGCCGTTCTCTGGTGTTAATATTTCGGTAGATTGGGCAACACTGATGAAATAGCAGCATCAATGTTACCGTTTGCTTCCTCACTGCGAGCCGCCATTGTTGTCTGAATCAAAACACTCGCTTCTTCAATACAATCTACAAAAATCCCGCCCAGCGATCCCGATTGGCTCGTCCATTTTATGTGGCATTGAAATGCCTCCCAATGGTAGCGATTCCAGATGGATGTGTGGAGCCGTGTGAAGCTCAGCGGAACTACATCTATGTGGCAAGAGTCAGGTTATGAAAAGATCACAGTAACACAGAACAGGTTGCCGAGAGAAGGAACATTTTATAAAATGTATTATTGAATACATTTTCCATCCATTGTTTGGAAAGCTTTCATCATAATTGAAATGAATAATTTTGTTATTCACCCTCTGCATCCTTCACTTAAACTACTTACAAAAAATTAGACCCAAGAAAAATTATTGTAGACTTCTTTGTTTGATTCACAATAATTTACATTCAATCAAAACACAACCAAGGCAGAGAACTAGTACAGCATGACCTATATAATTTTTTAAATTACTTATAATCAAGGCTGCTGTCTCATGAAAATTATACTATTTTGGGCTTGTTGCTAAACTCCCCAATCAAGTCCCTAGAAACGCACATGCCCTTCAGAATAAGATAATATGTCTTCCACACTCCAAATAAAAAGCATTCTGTGCAGCTCACAGGTGGCTCACTGTATGCTCAGGTGTGCGGGAGCCATGTGTGTCTCCTAAGCTAAGTCATGTTTGCACGCAGGTAAACTCACACCCTCGCCAAGAGAGAGAACGCTCAGAGTCGCGACATATTTTTACCTGCCTTGGTAAATCTATCTGCGATTTGTCAACAAACGCAGTTTCTGAGGATGGCTGCACTAAAAACTCCCACAGAGACGGGAGCACTGAGCTGCTACTAGCCGGGCAGACGTCATCATAGTCTCTTCTGATGGGGTGGTCATTAAGACAATAAATGCTCTCCCTCATCATTCTTGTCTTAACTACTAAGTGACCGAGTAGTTGTCCCAGACAGAATTTTTATCGCTTGTGTCGGGAGCGCGGGATCTGATGGGATAAATGCCTTGTTTTCTGTCGTGTTTAACAACAGATAAAGGACAGATAAAAAGTCAAATAACGTGGGTATACACCTTTTAAAGCTTGGGTACAAATGATTCTTCAAAATCAACACCGACCCTTTGCCATACTGCCAAATTAGTTAGAAGGTGGCTTAAGGAGAACAAAGCACATTTTTTAATGACCATTACAAAACTCAGATCTAAATGCATTAGAAAATGTTCGGGCTGAGCAGAAAAGATGTATTCTAGCAAGGCAGCCTACAAACCTGACTCTGTTACAGCAGGTCTATCTAGAAATATTTGCCAAAATCTTAGCAAACTATTGTCAGAAGCTTTGGAAGCATACAACATATTTGGGTATTTGCTTCTGTGCTTTTTTGTGTCTCTGTTCTGTCTTGTCTAACCTCCATTTGGTCGAAGCAGATGACCGTTCACACTGAGCCTGGTTCTGGTTCTGCTGGAGGTTTTTCCTTCCCGTTAAAGGGGAGTTTTCCTCTCCACTCTCGCTGCATGCTTGCTCAGTATGTGGGATTGCTGGAAAGTCATGGACAATGCAGAAGACTGTCCCTGTGGCTCTACGCTCTTTCAGGAGGAGTGAATGCTGCTTGTCAAGACTCGATGTAATCTACTGGGTTTCCTTAGAGAGGAAATGTTTTTGGACCAATCTGTAAAATCTGATTAAATTTGACTTTGGAAAGTGCCTTCAGATGATATGTATCATGAATTGGGGCTATACAAATACAATTGAATTGAATTTGAACCAAGTTATACAGACCGTTTAAAATGCAATTCTACCAAATGATTGTGAAATGTATGCAAAATATTACTTTTATCGAATAGAATTTTTTATTATTATTATTATTATTATTACACTAGTCTTTAAAATATAAATCATTTTGGTAATCCTAAGTGACCACAAACAAAAAATATACATGTTCCTTATGAATAAATCAGGAAAAATGTCTCCCGCAGTTTGTTGGATTGTTATGAAGGAAGCTACCAAAGACCAAATGGGCTTAAACCATCAATCAGCAGTGTTTGTAATTTAAACTTCTAAAATTAGGTTTTGCAGATTCTCTGTAAGATAAAAATTTAAATATTTTACCTAACTGATTTCAATCAAACCCTGTGCATTGTCTTCAAAATAAAATTATTAGTCTGTCTTTACAGTTACTGGTTCAATAACTGTAAAACTGGTTTCTAAATCCTCAATTAAAAAATTACCAAAATAATGTTGGACCGTCTGCTCCAAGTGGCAGATACAGTCTGCATTTCTCAAGGAATGTTCTAGTTTGTCTTTAGTGGGAATTGTCTCATATGAAAAAATACTAACAGATCTGTAAATTTAGGTTTGGAAAGCTGCCAAGTTCATAAAAAAAGGTGAAAGAGACCATAAATAAATAGGAGATGTTAGAACAGGAAGAGAAACGGCAGGATGGAGTGAAATGGAAGAGAGGAAAGTGAGACGTAAAGCAAGAGGAGGTGAGGAGAGGCTCGCTGTAGGATGGCGAAGAGATTGGAGATCAGGAAGGAGCGGGCAGACGCTTCTGTCGACAACTAAGACAGGAAACCACAGCTGCGCGCGCGCACACACACACACAAAACCAAGCAGCTGCTGGAGATATATCCTTTAACCCTGAATGCCCGGGAATCGAGACGACGCAGCTGTGTTGGGCCACACCCGTGTTACATGTGTGTGACTGTTTGTTCCCGCTATGTTTTTTTTTTGTTAGAGTTTATGTGACTCTGACAATACAATTGTGCGCTTTGGTCTTGCGGAGCTCGGTGGTGATCTAATTTTGGCCCTTGTAGAGACAATAGAGTATTGTTGGAGTTGAGGGGAGAGCATTTGGGGGGGAGTGAGGGCTTTTCTCTCACTCTCTGGGACTCCACTTAAAATATTTTGATCTTAGATCAGCCTCACTTTTAAAACAGTTCTCAGTCAAGGAATGGTCATATTTCTGTTTTCATGATTCATCATCTATCCAAAAGTGTCCTTGAAATGTGTCATGAAAAATGTGACACTTTTACTGTCAGACATTGAAATTTTTCTCTGTTCTTTTTCTTTTTTTTCTTTTATAGGAGAATCAAAAAAATCATTTAATAATACCTAACTAACAGCATTAAGTTGGCTGATTGGCCCAATCTAAAGATGTTGAAGTACAGAAGACACACAAGATCTTTTACAGATGTTACTCTGGAAGGGGTTATAATACCATTTCTGAAGTTGTGAGACTCAAGCGAAGCATAGCAAGAGCTATTATCAACAAATAGTGTGAAGATCACTAAAAAAAAACCTTAACAACTGCAGCCCCACTTGACTCAGTTATGGTCAGTGTTCATCGTTAAAGGAAGGACAAATATAGTAAATATGGGAGATATCCAAGGCCAAAACCACCATTAAGCAAAACACAAAACCCCATTTCACTTTTAGAAAAAAAAAACACAGCGGGACAAATGTCAAACTTTGTGGAAAGTTGCTGCACATCTGCTGTAAAACTAACAGCATTTGAGAAAACGAGCATCATACCTACAATCAAACCGAGTGGTGATAATGTGATGGTTTGGGGGTGCTCTGTTTTAAATGCTGGAACCATGAATTCAGTTAAGCTCTAGCAGGAAATCTTGATAGAGAAAGTCCAGCTCAAACCCACTGAGGCTGAATAACAGGACAATGATCCAAAGTATACCAGAAAAATCCATCTCCGAATTTCTCTAACTCAAACAAAATTAAGGTTAAGTTTAGTCTGGATTTTAGCCTAATTCAGATGCTATGGCATGACTTTACACAGGCCGTCCATGTTTGAATGCTCCCATCCATCCATCCATCCATCCATCCATCCATCCATCCATCATCTAACATATCTATCCCTTGTGGGGTCACGAGGGGTGCTGGTACCCATCTCCAGCTGTCAGTGGGTGAGAGGCGGGGTACACCCTGGACAGGTCGCCAGTCTATCGCAGTGAAATCCCGCAATGCAGCTTAATTAAAACAATTAAAAGTGGGACAAAGTTCCTCCACTATGATTTAAACTACTGACTACCAGGTACTGCAAAGAGTCAGTTTTCAGAGAAAAGTCGATGCAGACATTTTCTGCGGACAGGTTTCATTAACTTACTTAATGTACATTAGCTTATCTGTAAAAATGAAAAGAAGCTTAGCCTGTATCAATATTACTTTAATGCAGCGAGGAAGGCGTTTAGACTTAAAGAGCATTGCAGACAGCTATGGATTTTCTCCATTTCTCTGGCTCTATATTCTTTAGGGAAGGAAGCCCCCCTGACCTCCCCACCTACCTTCTTTTCTCTCCAAACCCTCTTCCCTCCTCTTTTCTCTTTGTCGTCTCTGAACCGGCAGGATGTGTGAGTGTGTGTCAGGATATCTGGAACAATGTCAAGGTCAACAAAAACGCACACATTCTCACACACTCGGACTCGCACAGGATGTTGGACCTGAACATAAAAACGGTTCTTTTTTTAGAGAAAGCTCTAAATACGCCATGCTGTCTGTTACAGTGTGATATGTAAGGCTGTTTTGTATCTCATCTCTGTCAGCTGTTGCAGCAGGCGCTAACTGCTGAGTCCATGCCCTTCGGCCGCTGCCAGTTTCCATGGATTGCCTTCCATGCATGTGTTAAGTTGGTATTTAATGCACTCGGTGCTGCAGCACATGTTTCATCTATGTCAAGAGTCTGGCGAACTGGTTTGGTATCAGCTTGAACTGATTTGAGCCAACAAGCGTTTTATTTTTATGTTGGAATCTCAAACAATGAAAGTGTTTTTTTTTTTCTTTTCTTTCTGGTTTCCAGTGGTGATGGAGCGCCTCGTGAATGAGCTCAACTCTCTGCTGAAAATGCTGGACCATGAGACGGTTAGCCCAGATACTGCCGACAAGATGGCCTCCGTACGCAAAATCCTGGACTCGGTTCAGCTGTCAGGTACCGACATGAAGCTTCAGACTTGGAGGTTATTCCTGTATGTGAACGTGCAACAACCACATTGGCACTTACTTCAAAGATGTGCAGACTGGCTTAAGATAAATTCATCTTAAAATTTTTATATCAGACAGAAAACTTGCTAAAGCCCTACATTTGTTTTGGTTACATGTATTCAATGAGGGGAAAGAAAATCACAGGTTTTTGAGGAATTTTTCTTTTTATTAAAATATGTGTGGCATAATTTTCCTGGTAGTGCTTTGTCCAGACTCTTTGTGTGACCATGTTAGGTTGGAGCATACAGGGAGATGTCTTTGACCATTCCTGTTTGTACAGTCTCTATAGATAGTCCCCAATCCTGGGTCCTCTCTTATGTTCTCTGCTCTTCTGCTCAGTTCCTCCTGAGGATTCAGGTTTAAGGACTGGGATGGTCATGGAAGAAGGTTGATTATGTGCCGGTGAACCAGTTTTGGATTTTTATTAGGTTGAAAGAGCCAACAACAGCACATTATGGGTTTATTTGCAGAGACAGACAGATTTTTATTTAAAATATCCTGACATTTCAAGAGTATTTTTTCTGTTGTAAAATTTAACAAAGCTTCCAGAACATTTGGATGAGAAACAAGCCTACAGCATCACAGATCCCCGGCCTTACTTAACAGTTAATATGTGGTAATGTTCCACGTGTTCATCTTTCTTACATGCTAAATCTTAGTTACAGTTTTAATGTAAATAGCATCCCAGGGTTGATATGGAGACTTATTGACTCCTTGAAATGGCAGTCTATGCTGCGCTTTGTTTAACAGAGAGCTTTAAAGACTTGTTTTACCTTCTTTACCTTTCTTCTCACTATGTGGGGTTGTAAGATAAACCTGAGACAAGCTGAGGCTTTCCTAATTCAAGGAGCGGTTTGTCATTTTTTACAATTTACTTTGGATGTTTTTACATACAGATGGAATTAAAGGATGTTTAGTTGTTGTCTCATTGTCATGAGGGGATTACATAGATGTGAGTGAAGCTGCTTTTCATCTGATGTATTATTGTATGATGCATTACAACAAAAAGCAGAAGTGAATGCCGATAGTTGACACCAAGTGGCTTTTAATGTACAATTTTCATATTTCACTTGATATCCTGACATTTTCTCACCTAGTTTGACTTTTAGCTATTGTGGTATTTTCTTTTTGGGGTTATTGTATGTTCATATATTCTTCTTTTCAAATGTTCACATTCATTTTGCTTCACTGTTTGATTCCTGTTTTATTAAATTTTGCCAATGAAAAGCATTGATTTAAGAAAATATCCAATTTCGTGCTCAATTAGACAACTTCCTGTCTACAACTTTGGGGATAGACACACAATCAGTTTATTATATTTGGTTTTTATGTGACAAAGCCAGCACAAAGTTGTGCAGAATTGTAAAATTGAAGGGAAATTGTACTTTTTAGATAATTTTCCCCTAAAAATGAAAAATAAAAAGTGCTATGCTTTTTTTCTATTCAGTCCTACTATCTAAATACTTTGCAGAACCACATTTTGCAATAGTTACAGCTGCAGTGTTTATTGGGGAGGCATTTCTTTCCCAGCTTTGCACACTCAGGCATTGAATGTTTGCCAACTAGCTCAAACTCTGTCAGATTGTTTGAAGAGCTTCTACAAACAGCAAATATTAGATTTTCTACTGATTCTCATTTGGCTTTAGATCTGGACTTTGGTCTAGAGGGCCACATAGGTTAGGTTAGGTTGGTTCTCAGCTCTGCTATCCATTTTTGATGGCTTGAAAAGTGCTCAATGAGATGTTACAAAGCTGTTTATAACCACCTGCACGGCTTCATCCCTGATCTTTCTGCTGTGCTCCTTGGTCTTTATGATGATGTCTACTTAGCAACGTTCTCTAACAAACCTCTGAGACCTTCACAGAACAGCCGCATTTATTCTGAGATGAATGCACACACAGCCGAGCTCTATCAGTCGTGTTATATTACTAATCATGTAACCTCTGAAGGCAGGTTGTTGCCCAATTATGTATTACTGTGTGCTGATCTTTTACATAAAAGCCTAATAAAATCGATTAAAGTCTGCAGACGTAAGGTCAGATCAGGATGTTTAACAGGTAGGGGTACTTTTGCAAGATGATGGTAAATATTTTCACCTGTGAAGGATGTAAAGCAGCAGAACTGTGTAGAAATAGCTGCTGATTCTGCCAGATTGTGGCTGCTCCATGAAACCAGCTGTAGACACAACATTTGCACCGTCAGATCTCCCTGTAGTCTCTGACACAGTGCATGTTTATCTGGAGGAGTGCAGGAAGTGAGGGAGGATAAAAGGATTGATGTAAGAGGATAATGAAATGCAGAGTTAAGACAGGATAATGAGACAAGGTCAAAGAAAGGGGATGAGCAAAATATCCTGATGGCTGACAAGTGCAGTAATAATGGTTCTGGCCTGGCCTGTGCACAGTCTGGGTTTAAGACTTCCACACACATTGTATGTCTTCACTTATCTCTGCCTACTGAGGACATAAGCTTTCAATGCTCTTCCTTGTAACCGGATGACTGTTTCTACATAATTTAATTTGTCTGAAATGCAGAAAGTTTTTACTGATATTGTTCTCTGTATTCATATGATCCCAGGAAGAAGAAAAAACACACACACAGTAATACTAATTCATCTTTTTTATCTTCCACAGTCAATGGATCGGACGTTTACATGAACGGCACAAGCTTCGTCGAGTCTCTGTTTGAGGATTTCGGTTCGTAAACCTTCAAATTATCTTTCGATCGGTTTAGTTTAATTTAGACTGCCATGTATTGTGTCATAATGCTACAAAATATTTTCTAATAGTGAGCTATAATAATCACATTTGCTGCTTTTTCAGACTGTGATTTGCACATGCTTCGTGCATCTCCAGAGGAGCAGAAAGAACCCAAAGACAAAGAGGAGAATACACAGCCTAGTAAATCAGTACGTTTCTCATAAAACTAGATTTTTCTGTCAGAAATTTCACCCATACTTCTGGCTTAATCTCTCTTTTTTTTTTTTTGCTCCTTAGATACCTACTGACACGCCACCACCTTTGCCAGCAACACCCCTTCCTGATGACTACTATGAAGAAGCGGTTCCTCTTGATCCTGGATCCTCCCCTCAGTATTTTACCACAAGTAAATACTCACCCATATTTAGGGCTGCATAATAAAGATTACCATTAACCAAAGTATCCTGATTAGGCCGGCCAAAAGAGGCTAAAGGTGCCATATCCCAATAAATATCCTCTCTAGATTCCAGGAACTCTGTTGAAGATATCTACTATGAAGATGCTGATAACAACTACCCCACCACCAGGATTAATGGACCCTCTAAAACCTCCAGTGAGTCCGCCCGGCCCTTCTTCAATCATGCTGGCAGCTATAAAACCCAGTCTCTTTCTGAATAAGAATGTTTCACTAAATCTTTTAGGGATTAATCACTGTTTGTTTGTGCTGCCCAGACAATGACTCAGATGCGCTGAGCAGCTCCTACGAGTCTTATGAGGAAGAGGAGGAGGAGGCTAAGGGACGTCGCTCTTCTCAGAGGTGGACGGCTGAGGGAAGCCCCGATGGACCGGTCAGGGACTGCCGCATATGTGCCTTCCTGATGCGAAAGAAGCGCTTTGGCCAGTGGACAAAGCAGCTAGTAGTTGTCAGAGACAATAAACTGCAGGTAAATACAACAGTAGACACGTTATTTTCAGAATTCAGCTGTCCAAAGTATTTTTAATGACTTTAGAAACTTTATTAGCTCAATGTCAGCCATAATAAATGCAGTTGCTTTTTAACAGTGATGGTTTTTTAAAGGTTTTGTGTCAAAGTGTACATTATATTTGTATCTGAAGCCCTCCGTGTTTGCCTTTTTAGTGCTACAAAAGCATAAAGGAGACATCTCCTAACACAGAGCTCCCCCTGAACCTCTGCAACGTCATCTACGTCCCAAAGGAGGGTCGTAAAAAGAGGCACGAGCTGCGCTTCTCCTTACCTGGAGGTGAAGCTCTCGTCCTCGCCGTTCAGAGTAAAGAGCAGGCCGAGCGGTGGCTCAAGGTAACATTTGTTCCCTGCATTTGGCTGCTTGTGTTAAGACAGATGAATGACCAAAGAAAAAAAGAAGACACTGTGGAAATGAGTGTCCTACATAAGTTGGTGTCCAGAAGTAAAGGTTGCTTTCTTTTTCAACTGATCCAGGTGGTCCATGACGTTGGCAGCCAGTTTAACAACACAGAAGGACCGAATGGCTCAACATCTCCTATAATACAGAGGAAGCTGGAGCTTGACAAAGTGAGTGGTTTTCTCTGTAATTACCTTTTGTTTCCGCCTGTTTATCTACTAAGCAGTCTTTTTAGTGAGTTAGGTCTCCCTTGGAGTGTCTGATTTAATTTCACCGAACCTCTAGGTGGTATTTTGTTTCTGTTAATGATTACAATTAGAACTTAAATGATGTCAGCTTTCAGACAACAAGTGACGTGACTATTCCTTTGGCTTTTAGCCCGCAAGTAATGAGTGGAAACATTGTTGCAGATGCATGAGCTGACTCGTTTTCCAGTGGTTTTCTTGTCTGAGCAGGGCAGAGATGTGGTGATGAGGCAGTTACAGTCTGTTGGAGGCGACTACATACAGCCCTCAAAGATAAATTACTCATATTTTTGTTTTCCTTTTTGTTATTTTTGTCACTTATGTTATTTCTACCCAGGTGCTGCAGTCCGATAGACAAACATCCGACTCGGACAGCGGTCCAGTAGGAGACAGTCAGTCCAGCGCTCATGGACCAGGACGAGACTTCAGCGACTCACTCAGTACGTCTTACAGTCACCAAAAACGCCATGTTACCCGAGTTACATTTACCATTACATGTGCAATCTCAGTGGGATTTTCTTTGACGTCAAAAATATGTTTTTCAAGTTCAACGCTCTCCTCGTGTTTCTTTTAGATCACTGCAAGAGTAGTAGGACTGTATTTAAAGTACTTACAGCTTATGTGGTGCTTATGGTTTTCTTACAGATGATTGAATGCACCTTTGTGAACATAGTTAGAGGCGTGGCTTTGATCGAATGCTCAACAGTTTTTTTTTTTTTTTTTTTTATCTTACCTCGGCCACAAAATGTTGTTGGCAATGGAGGAAAAAGCAATTGAAATAAATGCTTCGGATTTGAACGCTTTTTAATTCCAAACTTTATTGCTGATTTCCAATATTCTTTCCCGGGACATCTTGGTGTTTCTGAAATATGGTTAGATTTAGTAATATAAATTAAATGTTTGATGGCTGAAGCTGTGCTTCTATTAAAGTGGAGTTCCTCCACTTTCTGCCAGCAGCCGAACCATTAATGAATGAATAAAACACACAAGTATGAATACAAACCCACAAATAAATAAATACCCATTCAAATATCAAGGGACTTCTTTTAATGCCTGGCAATATATGTTTTGTTCTTATATTATAATCATTGAGACACAAAACAATGAGAGCAGCTTCCATTAATCATCTGTACATAAATATTTTGCAAACCATATTTGACACCATTCACTGTGGTTCTATAAGCTGTTTTCTTGCTATGTTGTTTTATTTAACACATTCAAAACATAATATGCACTAAAATGTTTTTTTTATCAGTTTAATGTGATTGAGTTTTTAAAAACAGGACATTTTTTTTGTGTAAGTTGGCAATGTAAAAGTTGAGAGACCAACAGAAATAAAACTGAATGACCTACTTCAGCACCATTGCCTGTGATTACTAAACTTCAATAGTTTAATAGAAACTTTGGCATCGTTTTGTGTCATTTTAAACTTTTTGTAATATGTTCAATGGTGGTTTTTACATGAGCAGTTGCCCAAGGAAGCATTAAAAAAGAGGGGCACACCAGATAATAAATTCTAACTTATAAATAGTATCCTTTGTATTGCTTTTTTGCTTGTCCAGTACTCTAGTACCCTGCTTGCTGTTAATAATGAAGAAACAACATTACATTCTGCTGGAATGCACAGCTTTTTATCCTGCGGCAGAATCTCGGATCATTTCTTGTATTTTAATTGGATGAAAGGCGGTAGAGGGAGGGGCTCGCCCAGGGCGCCATTCATTCAAGAACAGCCACTGAAAATATTTATCACAATCTTGTCACTAAGGGTGAATTAAACAATGTAAGTCTCGCAGTACTCTCTGTCACCAACACAAAACCTTGTTTCACTCATTCTTTCAAACGTTAATATTTTTAGCTGCATCCCCATTCCATGACCTAACTTCTATTTTTAACAAGACGGTACACGATGTAAAACGTAACGCTCTTCCTTTCTAAGAGTCGGTCACTCAAGTCCCTAAAAGGTTATAAGAAAACACACGCATGCTTTCAAGGGACTGATCCAAAGCACAATAAATGTTTTTTGTTTTTCTGTCCTCTGAAATCGGAAGGAAACACCCAGGATATAAGCAATGTGTAATGAGTCAAACAAACTCATGTTGTTTCAGCGTTGTTTACTGATGGAGCAGCTTGGAGCCTGAAGAGACATGAGAGAGAGAGAAAGGGAGAGACAGGAAGCAAGGCACAAGCAGATATGACATCCTTCCTGTTCTCTTCCTGTAATTGTCTCCCACTGACATCATAGGAAGCTGGGGGGGGGGGGACTACTGCTGCACCTGGTACATTGACAATAAACTTGGAAACTCGCTCAAATTGTCTGAAATCAAACATCAGATAATGCTTGATTTATATTAAAAGCGTCTTTAAGCTTGACTATTCTGATTAATATTGTTATATCAATGTATTTCTGATGCAGAAAGACTTGAATTGTATTAACATAATCTAATCACAGAAGATGACGATAATGTTGAGTTTCATTCATGCTGATGTTTGGCTGCAGGCAGGGGGAAGCGGGGCGCCTTCTCAGACCTGACTGGGTCGATGAGCCGAGCGGCGGGAAAGAAAATCAATCGGATCATCACCTTCTCCAAAAAGAAGCCTCCGTTACCCGGAGACCCTTCCTCATCCTCTGGCCACCATGACAACCCCCGCTGTGGTGAGGACCCAATCGCAGCGAGAAGCTATTCCACTGATTGGTTGGATGATCAGCCGGGCGATCCTCATTTACTGATGATTTGACTGCACATGTACAGTTCTTCAAATTAACTAAAATGTATGCAAGGGACAGAAATGCCATTTAATATGTGATTACAAATATGACGCTTTTGTGCATTAGCAGCTTTAAGTCCTCCAGTTTTAAAATGTGTCTACTGCTTATCTTTAAATGAACGACGGCTGAGATAAATTAAACAACATGCGGCTCAGAACTAAACAACACTTTCATTTGACATTCTCAGGAACAAGTAGACAGAGAGCGCAGAGAGGATTCGATGTGCCGTCATAGCATAATAACTTCACGTTGCATATCTGACACAAAGACTGATGGCTTTTATCCAACCCCCCCATCTGCAGGTTATCTCAGCGTGTGTCTCAGTGGCTCCTGGAAGGAGCGCTGGTGTGTTCTCCGAGGTGGAAACCTTTACTTGCAAAAGGACCCCGGAGACCAGCGGCCTCCGGTTATTGTGGTCCCCCTCAAGGGGGCGGAGGTGGTTCCAGGGGGCCTGGGACCCAAACATCCTTTCTCGTTTCATATCGTGCAAGGGGGCAATGAGCTGGTAGCTTTGGAGGTAAAATACTTATGTTTAGGATAGTTATTTCACTTACTGTATCTGATATATGGTGTTGTGTCTTGTTTGTAGGGTTTCTACATTGTGGGATTTCTTTGGTTTGTTTGTTGACATTTTCCAGGATTGTATGTACTGGACCAACGAAAAGTGGTGAATAATTGTGAATGGGAAGGAAAAGGATGCATGGTTTATATGTTTTTTTTTTCACAAGTAAAATCTGAAAAGTGTGGCAGGCCTGTGTATTACTACCTTTACCCTGATACCCCTAGGTATCATCAAGTACTGCCTATTCTCTACAGAAGCAGCTGCTCTGAAAAGGCCTCAGGGGTTCTTTAGTTAACATTAGTTTACAAATGACCATGGAGCTCAACTCCAAACTGCTTTTTTATGGTAGCAATGATTATTCCCCCTTTTATTTTACAAATCTAGAGCAAATGTTAGTGAACAGCATACAACTGATTAATGAGGTTGCCTTGGGACAAATTCTGCTGCTCTTATCTAAGTGTGTTCAGATAAAGAATTTCATTAATGTAATATGTTCACTTTTAAAATTACAAAAAATCTAAAATTATTTTAGATTTAGAAGATAGTGAATTGTCATTATGCATCTCTAAAATGTCCTTAGGCTTGCTATAATTGTTTAATGTTAAAATGGCTTACGATTTTTGTAAAGTCTGGTAAAGTTAGTTCAAATAGTCAATTTTCTCTACACTGAAGCAGCACTGAAACATCTTGAACTATTTCCTTTGGCAGATAAATTGACATGTAGGCGTACGGATGTGAATTTCTGGACTTTCTTTATATCATTATAGATCCAGATGGGAAATGAAGTCAGGGTGTGTACATATCAGCCAAAACAAAGTAGTTTTTTTTTTTTTTTTGGGGAGGGTCAAGTTACCTAATTAGATAGTTATATTTGTGTTTGATTTTTGCGTGTGTGTGTCCATTAGGCTAGCTCCTCTGAGGATCTTGGCCGCTGGCTGGGGGTTTTGTTTGCGGAGACCGGCAGCGCCACGCTCCCTGAAGAGCTGCACTACGACTACATCGACGTGGACACACTCACCGACATACGGCATGCTGCCAGGCACTCCTTCTTGTGGGTCACTTCCTACAGTGTGCTACTGCATGCATTTAAGAGCTTCCTTTCCCCTGAGTGCAACTTCAGTTTTATCTGTTCTTTCCTCTGGTAGGTGGGCTACTACCACTGCTACTTCCTCCAGCAGTGCATCGATAGATTCCCGGACTTATGATGAAGTCTATGAAAGCATCGAGGTGAGAAAAGGTCAAATCTTTGGATGTTTTATCACGCCATCTGAACGGACTTAGATTAATTTATAAATCACGATCCCAACCAACCTGGCCGTGATTGAAAAATTAATGCCGTCCTGTAAGTTAACTACAATTAAGCAGGTTTTTTAACTAGTCATGCCAGCCCTGATTGTTGTCAGACTTGTAAAATCAAGAAATCACTTAAACTGAGCATGCCTGACAATATGAAGAACAAATAACAAAGCCACAAACATGTGTCCGTTTGACAAAGGTTACAAAGTCATTTCTTAGGCTTTGGGACTCCAGCAAATCACAATGAGAGCCATTAACGATGATCAATGGACTGAATTTATGTAGCTACACTGCCCTCATACAGCCACAGTCGCCCCTGTATGAATGGAAAAATTTGGTAAAAAGGTGAATGGAGAAGAAATAGAAGTAACTTTGCTAAAAGTGACTGGCCAACCAGAATTATTCCAACGGAGCACTAAAGACTCATCCAGGAGGTCACAAAAAACAAACAGAACAACATCTCCAGCTCTGCAGGCCTAACCTTTCAGTTAAGGATAGTACTCGTGATTTAATAAAGTGATTGGACAAAATGGCATTCATGGAAGAGTTCCAAGGCCACAACCACTGCTGACTAAAAGACTACACAATGGCCCGTCTCACATTTGGAAAAGAAAATAGTATGTAGACTGCCAAGAAAGAGAGGGAACTTTTGTGTAGCGTTGGATCTGGTGTAAAACAAACGTTTGAAAACAATGGTTATACTCAGTTAGACATTGTGAAGGTGATGTCATTGTCTTGTGTTGCTTTGTTGCTTCAGGACTTGGGCGACTTGTGGTAATTGATGGAAGGTTGAATTCTGCTCTGTACCAGAACATCCCCAAACATAATGTCTGGCTATCGAGACTTTGGTTATGGTGCTGGACAACAATCTGAAGGCCGTGTGCAAGTCCAGCTTTGAATGGCTCAAAAAGACAATGGCCTACTATTAGTTATAATAAAATCTGATTGAGATGCTGTGGATTGAACTTGAACAGGCCATAATGATCAAAAACTCTCTAATGCAGTTTTTGTAAAATAATTGTGCAAAGAAGAGTGGGCAAAATATACAAACACTAGAGGATGTTTGCTGGTGCCAAGTCTGGCATAGACAGGTATTAGGTTTAGGGTCAATTACTTGTTTTTATATAGGGCCAGGTTGATTTAGACTAATACTTTTAATATTGGCACTTTTTATTTACGCAGGTTATGTTTATCTGATGTTAGGTCCTGTTTAATGGTCCAAAGCATTTCACAGAGACAAAAAAGCCAAAACAGAAGAAACCTGTAAGCGGACACATGCGGTTTTGTTGACTGTAAACTTTGATTGCATCTGTGTTGATGTTTCTATAGTCCTCTGCACTGTAAGCTAAAAACAATGAAACTCACCATGAAAAGTCAGTAAAGGGGTTTTATTTTTCCGATTGGCGCAGGATGAGGATGTAGAGAGCAAAGGAGGTCAGGTGAGACGTCATGCCTCCTTCTCCAGCAGGGACTCTGAAAAAACCGAACAACAGGCTGCCATCAAGAGGCACGCCTCCAGTGAGTCACCTTTTTATTTCATAATTCATTGGTTTTGCTGCATATTTGATGGGAGAAAGTGTTACCACAGCTGGCTCTGTCCTCCGGATCATGAGTTCATTTAGACTGATCTCACCTTTTTCTCAGAGTGCATCACCAGCCTTGTGCTCTCCATTCAGATACCTCTTCATTTTGTTCCCTTAGACGTGAATCAGTACGGGCGCTACGGGAAGATGCGGGCAGAGGAAGACGCCAGGCGGTACCTGAGACAGAAAGAGGAGCTGGAGAAGCAAAAGGAGGAGCTCAGAAATGCTCTGATCTCCCTCCGTAAGGAAAAGAAGGAGGTGAAGGAGCAAATGAAGAGTGACACAGGTCTGACAGACATCAGGCAGCACTCTTTAGACTCCTGCTTTTGATTTGATACTAATTCTCAGTATGTGTGCATGTGTGCAGGTGATGCTATGGAAAAGCGGTTAGCTAAGCTAGAGACACAGTGCAAAGAGAAGGAGGAGCAGAGGGTGGAGCTGGAGCTCCAACTGACTGAAGTCAAAGAGAATCTGAAGAAATCCCTGGCCAGAGGAGCTCTGGGCCCACCTGTGGACACAAAGATCAGCGTCAAGGTGGGCATCAACACATCCTTTTACTCAACATCCAAACTATTTTGGAAACTAAAGATTGATTTGAAACTCAATAGTCCAAATAGTTTAGAAAAAAATGGCAAACTAGAAGTTAAACTGAGTCATATTACGAGGAAAGAATATCAGATTTCAGCCTACTTCTGTTTAAACGCATCAGAGGGAATGTAATTTAAAAAAAGGGTGAAATGTTAATACAAGAGTAATGATGCATAAAAATATATATTTGCATGTGGAAACTAGAGTATTTTATCATTTCACTAGAAAACAAAATTATTCAAGGCTTTTACTGTAAAATGGTGACTTTACAATATTTCTCTGTACAGGAGGAAACAGTATAAATGAAAAAAAAAGCCATACCCATAAAATGAACGGTGTTTATGCATTCTGGAAAGATTTCTCTAAATATTGGTGGTAACATATAAAGCATGGTGTCAAAACCTTGCATGAACTGTGAAAAGTTTGAAGGTGTTTGAATACTTTAGCAATGCACTGCCAACAATACACAGTTTTGCTTTTCATTGCTGCTATTATTCAAAACGCTTGGAGAAGCATCACGCGCTCCTCGTTGGTAAAGTTTGTGAGAACCTTCTGTTTACAGTATGTTTGCTTGTGGATTTCTGTTTATTTACAGACTCCAGGAAATAAGGTTGAAAAGGTTTACAACGAGACCGTTCCCGTCAACTCAGCATCGGAGCTTCGCAAACGGCCCCCATCGCTTTGCGCTTCCACCAAGGGGAACGTCATGCAGAAAGCAAAGGTTCTGTATGCAGGAACCAAAATATGCTATGTGTGTGGGAGGACACTCATGACAGCCGCTCTCTGTTCTGATTCTAAATCCCGGGTTGGACTTTACCGAAACGTTCGGCACTACCATATGAAGCCGGGTTAAAACGTTACCAGATGGTCTCACTTACCGTTAAGAGCCTTCTGGTGCACAGTAGACTTTCTGGTTCTATGATTGTGAACTGGCCAGGTGGAGTTGCAGCAAAGCAGCCCATACCATGATACTTCCAGCTCTGGGCTTCACAGCGGGTCATTAGTTTATGCCAAGCATGTCCTCTGTTCTAACTTTAAACCGAAAATATTATCCACAAAGTCCTTTTCTATGTCAGTGCTGGTAAATATCAGTCTGGCACTCATGTTTGTAGGGTAAATGTGTCCTGCTTGCACATTCCTAGCATCATTTCTACTCAACACAAAACAGGTTTATTTATATAGCACTTTTCATTAAGAAGACAATTCAAAGCGCTGTGCTTAAGGTAGATAGATAGATAGATAGATAGATAGATAGATAGATAGATAGATAGATAGATAGATAGATAGATATATTTGTCATAAATGCCAAGCCTATGTCTGACAAGTGCTTTCTCATTGTTTTCAGGAGTGGGAATCAAAGAAGGGGACCTAGACTTTACACAAACCGATTAACGGGAGTCGTGAAGAGAAAGGAGAAACTATCGTTTGTCTGGAAGGAGAATGTGTACCAGATGAAAGCATGAGGAGACCACGAGAAGGCCGCGCATCGACAAAGATGAAGAGAAGGAAGGAATGAAGAAGATAAACTGATTTTATTTTTCTCCTTCAACGTAAAGGAAATGCACAGACAGGCTGACGGCAACTCAGCTACTGCAAATGTGACTGACTTTACAGATTAGACCAGCAAAGTATTAATGTGATCACTCTAACCGTGAGCTACGCCTTGTGTTCATGTTTGTCGCACAGAAAGTGAACGTGTAGCTGTTGAACAGAAATACAAAGTAAAGGGAGAGAAGTGTGATTTTTACTGTAGCTTAAGAGATACAGGCTAGACTTCCTACATAAATATATTGTTGTTGTTTTTTTACACAAAACATATCAATGAATATTAAAAATGCAAAACCAAAACTTCCTAAATTATCATTGTCTTTGGGAGAAGGCTCTCCTATGTTGATGTTTAAAAAATTAATCCTAATTAGTGTCACACTGTACCTGAAAATAAACTGTTTATTATTGTAATGTTAAATGATTACCTTTAAAATTGTATGTTTTTATAGATATATTCAACTTTTGCACTTTATGCTGTATTTGTAATTATCTTAATGTTTTCAGTTATGCATCTTCCTTGTAGCCAAACTATTTGAAGAAAGATAATGCAATGTCTGCCCTTTATGATCAATGCACAGATGTGAACAAAACTCACATTTTGGAGTAAAAATTTCAAGAGACCCTTATATTCATTTTTTTTATTGTGATTTTATTTTTGTTTTGTTTTTTTGTAAGAGTTCTGTCTCTTAAGCTTCTCTACTTTGGGGTGATAAGTTATAAACAGGAAACCCAGACTTAAGTTAAACTGTTTACCTACAAGCACCATCTAGTGGCAAAATCAAAACAGAGCAGGTGTTGGAAACTCATTTGTAAATATTGTGTAGAATAAATCTCATACAGACAATATCTCTGGGCTTTTGCTCTCTTTTAAAAGCAGCTCCGAAGTAGCTATTTTCCCTTTTTTTTGCTACATAAGAATTAAGCTTCAGTTTTATTTAAAAAGGACATCATGGGAGGTGAGAGTGCCTCGTCACCTGCATTAATATTTTAATCTTCATACATATTCAGAACAGTTTAGAACCTGTAATTTTTAGAGACTAAAACAGTTAACATGACTCAAGTTCTGCACCATTTTTCTTCTAAAAAAAGTTTGCAATAGCTTACTTTGTTCAAACAAAAACAAAGTAATCACTGCAATTAAAGTAAAACCATCCATTGCACAAGTTAGTGCTCTTAATGTCTAATAGGTTTGTAGTCAGAGATGTGTGTCCACTCATAAATGGGCTTAAATGGTGTATTGAATGGGGGCATTGTTTATTTATTTCAGACATTTTTTCTTTGAGGATGGTATGATTTTTACATAAAAAAAAAAATAAAAAAAACACTTTCGGTGATATAAAAAAAAGTTAAACTGGGTGTGCTGGCATGAATGAATGACTGCCTGAAGGACTATCTTTATTGTAATTGCATCTATCAATCTGAAGTTTTGATTCCTGTTCCTGTATGGTGCCACAATAAAGAGGAAAAATAAAGATAAATAAATAGTGTTTAAATATCACCAAATAGTGCATCAAAGATAGATCGTATCTAAATTCTGCAGGGTCAAAATCAGTCTTTCAACATCACCAAATGCCAAGCATGGAGGTGGTGGCGTCATGCTGTGGGGTTGTGTCACTACGGGTTTTACAGGTGACTTGTGTGATGAGAGCTGGATCAAGGTGCAATACATTCAGTATTTTCTATTTTTTAAACTATCGACCATGTATAGTTCAAACTTGGACATGACTGGTGGCTCCTACAGGACAATGATCCAAAAACTGTCTAGTTTTTTTTCTTGGGTGGATTGATGATACAATTTACAATATAAAAATAAAAGTTGGGAGCACAGGTTTTAAAATGATAGAACATGTTCAACAGAGTTTAGGCCGGGTTTATTTCAGAAGATTAAAATTACTCTGTCTTAATCATTCTAAGCCAGTGTGGTGTATTGTCTGGGATCATTATCCTGTCCATATTCCTCCTTCATTAATTTATCCAGTTTGTGTAATAGACCAGTGCTACAGGCAGCCTTAGCTTAATTATAGCTTAATTATAGCACCACCATGCTTGACACTGTTTGTAGGTGTTAGACTTGCTTCACTGTAAACAGGGACACTGATGTTTCAGCATCTTCTAGTTTATCATTACTCTTAGGTTTTGTGGGACTGTTTTTACCCTTCTTGAATGTTATAACTAATTTCCTAACATCTGGGGGAGGGGTTTAAAAACCTGGGACACAGGACAATGATCCCAGACAAACATTTAAATGGATTTTGGAAAGCCGCCTGAATCACCACCCAAAGCCCTGGCCTCAACCCAATAGGAAAAGTATGGATTATGGTTAAAAGCAGCTCATGTCAACAAGCCGCCATATTTAGATGAGTTCCTTCATTTCTGATTAGAGGAACGGTCACATTTGCAGTCAGAATGATACCAAGACCTCAGAGATGCCTTCAAAAAGGATGCGGTTTCTCTTCACATTTGCTAAGGGAGATTTAATGAAATAGTTGTGGGTATTTATTTGCATTTATGGAAGGTTTTGTGCATAAATATGAACCTGTGACCTTCTTGCACATCTGCTTCTTGTTTTTAAATATCCATTGCAGCTGAATGCTGTGTTAAAGGCCCAGCCTGGAAAATGAACATTTCAAATAAATCAATGTCAAATAAAAGTGAAATATAAATATAATGAGGATCGTTACTCCGTCATTCTGTAATGTTGTAAAATCAACAATGTTTACTTCACCTAGACGTGCATGAGGAATAAAAAAAAAAAAAAAAAAAAAAAACAGCCAGTTTGCTTCTTTACAAAGTTTATTTAGTGCATTTCTAGTTTGTCCACAGCAGGAACCAAAATATGAAGTTAATCTGTGCTCCCATTGGTTTACCAAAGTTCTGGTTCATCGCCATTGGTCCACACATGTTCTGGTGCAATACTATTGGTCCAGTAGTGTTCTAACACCCTCACATTGGTTCACTAGTGTTCTGGTATCACACTATTGGCTCACTAGTGTTTTCTTGTGGTCGTTAACATGTAAGACCCAGAGGAAAAAAAAGGAAAAAAAAAAGAAAGGAAAGGAAAAAGAAAAGAGGCCAGGGGGGACCTTCAGCATGCTGCTACTGAGCAGAGGTCTACGAGCTTCCATGCAACAACAAACAAACAAACAGCAAGGGACGACAGCTACCAACAGAAAGATAAACAACAGCGTCGCCCGTTAGAAGAGAGCATGGAAGCATATACAGTAAACCTTATACGTGACCTGCTGCAGCCCTCGGGAGGTTCGTTTGATATACGACAGATCTTAAAAAGGTAAAAGACACATGCGTGCGCCCTCACACACACACCTACTGCAAACACATCTCTCCCAAACACACACACACACACACACACGCAGGCGCACATGCATGCACACTAATGAATCCCCTATACGTTTACAAGGAATACGTCCGTCATTTTTGAAAATATGACTTAACCCCATGAGCTGTGTGTAAACATAGCGTACAGTAGAATACAGGTGCATTTCAATAATGTATTTATTGAAATAATTCAGTTCATAAAGTGGAACTACGGAAATAGGTTTCATTGCACACAGGGTGAAATATTTCCTACAGTTCAAGAAAACTCAAAATTATTCTTTTTCTACACAGTTAGGAATGAGACTAATTAGCTATACCTGTTGTTCTTCAACCACTCTTCAACCACACTTCTTCCTTCCACTCAACCTTCCAATATTGTGCTCAGATGCAGCACTCTGAACAGTGAGTTTCTTCATCAATAACATTATATTGGTTTACCCTTGATATGGAGGATGCCAATGACTGTCTAACCAATAAAAAATGACTTTAATACAGAAATGGTATTGCCAATGCGTCTGGCCTCCTCATTCATGGAAAAGACTGCTGACTTGACAGTTGTCGAGCTGGCAGTGAGTGATACCTTCCACAATAAAAGTCAGAACAATTTACTGCTAAAGACGCTGGTTATTGAAAGAGTGCTTTATCCAAGCATATTACTGGAAAATTGAGTTGAAGGAAAATCGAGGTAGAATAGCAGTGCACAGGCAATAGGGATAACTGTTGGTCTTATGTGATATTATAGTCAACTGAGATATTGAATTTTGGGACTTTTAATTAGCTTTAAGTAGTAATCATCAAAATGAACTAAAATAAACCCTAAAAAATAGATGTATGTTGTGTATTCAATCTGTATACTCTATGAGGTTCATTTTTGGAAATGAGTTATTGGAAAACAAAAACTTTTTGACGTTTGATTTATTGATTTGCACCTGTAGATAAAGACTGCCCTCCTCACTTCTGTAACTCCGTGTAACTCTCTTTTATACCCAGTTAGGTAATACTTTAACTCTTTGGTTCTCTGTAACAGTCTGTTGAACGTACTGTGTGACTGACTGAACTTGTCTGTCCCGTCTTTGTCTCGCTCCCTCCTTCTGTAGGATCTTGTTAGGGTCGGAGGGAGGAGATCCTCAAGTTCCCCTCCCCACAACGCCGGGGGCAGTGGAGCCAAAAGGGGTTGATTGTCCTTGATTTATGTACATCACAGTCAGTCACAGTGGGCTCTGAGGAGAGGAAGAACTCGTTCTTCCCGCTTTTCGACCTCATCTCCTCCTACCTCTCAGAAGTAATGGGAATGTTGGCCTGAGATCTGTGTGTTTGTGGGTGAGCGTTTGTTCCTGTTGGGATAAGTGCTTGTGTTTGAAAGCATCGGCGAGGAAGTCCAGAGGCTAAGATAGGTCGTCGTTGCTGGGCGTCTTCCCGCCGCCGTTGAGCAGGGCTGAAGCACTGCGGCTCTTGGTCGGGGTGCCGCTGCCGGAGCGTGAGAGTTCTGTCAGGTCGTGGAGGGAGGGCTCCCTGTACATGGCCACTACACAAACAAACACAAATGAATTATTAATGCAGTTACAGCACCACTCGTTTGATGTGGTAAATGCATTTACATAACCCTCTTCTGGTCTTATCGACCACTCAGAGCACTTTACACCTCGAGACGCGTTCACACGTGCGCAGATTGTTCGGTCGGTGCATTTAGCGTGCTTCAGCTCCTCCTTAATGATAGTCCTGAGCTGTCCAGTGCGTTTTGAGCGCAGCAAATTAGGATTTTTTTTTTGTCAATAATCGACGGTATTGTAAGAAACCAACAAAGAAACAACATCTTCAATAAAGAATCAATTAGTAAACCGTCGCTCGTTAACAAGCGAGCAGATTAGAAGCAGCCTTAGCATTTATTTCCAGTGAGGTTTGTGTCCATTTAATGAATGCAAATCCAATAGCCACTTCGTTCCCCGCTTTGTTTTGCTCTCTGCTGATTCCCAAGGGAAATTTACCACTCTTGCGCTAACCTGGTGCATCTGGCAAGTCAAGGAGCTTTTTAGAGCTACTTGACTTACTTTTAGAGGTTGGCCATTAGAAGCTGCTGCCTGCTGTGTACAGACGTAGGCATCCAAACAAATCTGAAGCATTTGCGAGTCAGACATGCAGCCAAACGCTAAACACGGAGGTCCTTAGCTCAGTGAGGGTCCATTACTGGCTGTAGCTGTTAGTCATTAAATAGTTACTGGAGCTGTTGATTGCACAATACTATTGATTAGAACCCCAGGTTCAAACAATGTGGAATAACTGCTTTTGGAGCATTTTGCTTCAACTTTTCTATGTCTGCATGAAAAAGACGCTGACTTTGAATATTAGTTTTCAAAAACACCTAATCTATGGTTACCTCATACTAAGCAAATGTTAAAAACCAGTAATTCCTGCATGGTTCGTATGAACTGAAATCTCTAGATTTATGTGTATAAATTGAATCTGTGCATCCTGCAAAATGCCTTGAGCTGACATTTGTTTTGAATTGCCGCTATTTGAATAAACTTTATGCTACTGAATGATTCCACGGTGAAGAGAGAGCTCTTGCAAGCTTTGATGAGCACTTTCAGCCGACTGATTGACAGGAAACATGAGCCCAACAAGAGAGCTGTCAGGCGGAGACAATGGCAAAAAAGGATTATAAAACTCCCTAGCGCAAGTAATTTGAGTGTAGAAAGGGAGTTTCCTTTATACAGCCTCTAAAATGTGGAGCAACAAACAAAAACATGAATCTTGCAAAAGAGCAACATATAGACAGTGGCTGTTTTTTGTTTTTGTTTTTTTTGCCTAAGAGATATATAATTAACAGACAGATAGATGGAGATGAGCGCCAAGTCTTTGGGGTTGCCATTGCTCTAATCTTTAGCTCCCTCCTCAGAAACTCAATCAGATTTAAGCCAGGACTCTGGCTGAGCCGATCCAAAACACTGACATTACCTCCAGTCAGAAGAAAGGTGTTAAAATTTAAAGATCACCTTGGACCTTAATATAAAAGTGGTAGGAATAATTTGGGGTCTTTTTAAGAAGGAAGCTGAATCTTCAATGATAGGTCGGTAGATGCCTGCTGTCCCTTCAGGCTAAAAGAGGGAGTGACCGACGTAAGTCACTGATCGTCACATTGAAAAGAAGGGACTACATTAAGTTTGAGACTAATGCCATGAGCAAGCAGTGCAGGGCTACACCCTGCTTCTTCAACTGCATGTTAGATATTAAGTTAGAAATGATCAAATGCAGGCTATAGCTTTTAACAACATTTAAATAGCATTTTAATTTAAAGCTGTCTTGGAAGCTGTGGACTAAATGCCTTAGTCATTGCCATCACCAGCCCAGGTGCATGTTTTTTTTTCTTTCAGTGTCGCCTTCATAATAGTTAGGGTTGTTAAACATATGAACACAGGGAAGGGTAACTTAAAAAAAGCACCATGGTAGCAGACAGAAAGCAAATAGACCTTAAATATACACACAAAAAAACAGCAACAACTGATGAACTGAAACTGGAGCCTGAAGCAAACAAAATATGTGAAAAAAGGTCCCCCCATTAACAATCAATCAGAAGAAAACAAGGCTACGGTAGACTAAAGAGAAACAGTACTGAGCCGAGGATGAAAGATACGCTCAGTAATGAGTCACTTTTCTGCACTGTAGAAGGACATAAACACCTAAGTTTTTCTTTAATGCCGATCCAATTAAATATCTGAACAAACTCAGAGACTTTCCACTGTCACTAATGAGGGTTTTACATGCCAGATAGAGGAGAGCTGCTAGCCACTACATTGGCAAAGGCATTTTCTACTTTTATCAGTCAAAAAATAAGAATGTTGGTAACAAATTTTTATTTTCAACATATAAAAAACTATATGCTCAATGTAAACATCCTACTTGTAACTTTGTCCTGCTGGATGTATTTTTGCACTGTTTTCTCAGGAATCCGTATTTGTCTAACTTAGCAAACTATTTAGAACATAAATCAAATAAATGTACATTCAGGTCTCATGGCTAGATCAATTCAGGAGTTTGCTTTTGGTGATTCCAACCATATTAAACAATGTATCTTCTTATTTACTTTGATCGATGTATATTTTAAACTGAATATAAAAAAACCTAATTATAATTAATCAGCTTTTTCTAATTTTACATTAAAACCTTTTAAATCTCTACATATGTTAGTGCATTTGATCATGACTGTTCAAAATGTTAGATGCAGGTCACCTTAAGGGAGAAGGTTAGTTACTGTTCATGGCGTGTGTTCTAGAAATCACACTTTTCCAAGCCCCACTTGTGTAAGCTGCATATTAAATTAAACCCATGCAAACATCAAGTGTGTTTCTCGTAGTCAGACTAAAGGCTATCTTAAAAGGAACAGCAGCAGATTAGTGTGAACATCGCTCCATTGTGTCAAATCTCTGCTCACAGCTAACATTGTGCTGCACAATAAAGCTGAAACATTAAAGTAAAGAAAGAATGAAAATAATGCATTTGCAAAAGACTTAATTTAAACTGCTGCTTCAGATGTTAGGAGTCCATTTTATGCCTCGTAAGTTTTGTTTTCCCTCTGGTGTGTGATGTGGCATTGGATATTTGTAAAAGTTCTGCAAAGTCACAAAGGCCACAGCGAAGGAGAGTTATTTTCTCCCATTTAAGAATCTGCTTCTGAACGGCATGAAATGCATAATAGCACTCCAGATTTTTCTCCTCTTTCCTTTTATGCATCAGCATGTGGCTAGTGTGGCACGTCTTAAGGAAGGACTAAACAGCTTCCTCCTATTACGTTTTAGCAAATGGCAGAGTGCCGATTTTCAAGATTGAGGGCATAAAAAAGACTAAAACCAAAACAAAACAGACCATTTCAAATCAGATATAAGACTTACTGTGCAGGATGTATACAATAATCTGACTTTTTTTTTTTACCCTTAAAGGACATATGGTGGCTGCGAGAAGCTTACCAAACAATCATCATGGGCACTGATTTTATATGAAAAGAATTTTTTTTTGCAGGTTTATATGACAACATACACCTTCAGTATTTTTGGAAACAATAAATAAATGCACAAATGTCAACATGTTGTGACTTTTCCCTATTCCATACATGCAGAAATATGTAGAGGTGTATCCATATGCACCTCCACTAACATCTAATTAAAGCTTAACAAATCAATATTTTTTTTTTTTGGTGATAAGCTGTATACATGGATATCTTATAGTGCTCTTTACATGTCCTGGTCATTATTTTTTTGACAATTTACTGCACATTTGTTGAAATCATGCTTTTGTGTGTAAAACTGTCTGTGTGGCGCCCTCCTCGTGTTGAACGGGTGCTCTGCAGTTTGAGGTTTGAAGCAGTATTGGTACTGGCTCTAAACATATTGTGACCTCACCCAGAAAACCCGGATAACAGCAGCTCGGCCTCTGTGGGGTATAAAAGTGTCTCTGTCTCGTACATAGCGAGTTGGAGTTGCAATAGTGAGCTTTGTGATCTTTCTATCAAATTTCAGGTTATTGATTTATTAGCTTAGTATTCACTTAGTTTATTTAGCATTTATTTACCCCATACTCATAGCCCAATCCCTCTGGGATTATTAAAGTATTTCTGATTTTGATTCTGATTCCCAGCTCTCACCCACATTTCCTGGTCCGTAAGGCCCTGCCTCCTTTTAGGCACATTTATCAAATATTAGACATGCGCAGAGTAAGGCGCTGATACGGGGGTGAGTTACGCTTTAAATGTCTGCTGTTACACTCCTATCCTGGCGTGTATGGTGACATATAGGAAAAACATCGTTTGGGTCTAAGCGTGAGGAAATGGTGAATGCTTCTGTCACATCTCTAATGTACGTGTGTGTTTATTGCACTGCTGTTCTGAATAGCGCATGTCCAAAGCTCAGGAATTCCCAATGATCTGCTTGGTCAGAACGGGGTACGTTGCATTTGCCTCGACGTCACCATCTTGTAATTTTAATCCACATTTAATGGAATTTCATTCAAATTTATTTATTTTTTTATTTGCGATGAACAGTGGTCACTATTGGTTTTGTACACTTTTATTCCCAAGACAAAAAAAAAAAAGGATTTTATTGTTCAAACAAGCTGCTTTTGGTGGGAACTGGATGTTGCTTTTCCTAATGCATTTACATAAAAAGAGGTGGAAAAATAGTATAGGAGCTCATTGATCCTTTTTGAAATTCGTTGCTCTATGAGTGCCCCTGAGTGGCCAAATGATTCTTAGCCATACAAATCAAAAAGTTGGTAGTGCCATCAGTTTCAATTTCAAACATCTGACATGCCAAAGTCAGCAAATCTTAATCAGCACATACAGCATCTGCATAGTCTAGCTAGCATGACATTGTGTAATATTACTATCGCGTCATTGCTGCAATATTAGAGTAACAGTTGTGTAAATGCTGGAGCAGTGGCTAACGTGTGGTACACATGGCATGTGAAAGCAGCAGTGCTCTTTGCCCCTCTCCCATCAGGTAAACGCTTCAGAAGCCTCAAAGCCAACACAAATAAGCTTAGAAACAGCTTCTTTCCAAGAGCTGTGAGGGCAATCGCCCCCTGATGGGAGACTACAGTCCAACGCTTTAAAATCACCCCCACTGTTACAAACCCGTCATACATTACGCCCTACTATCTCATTATCTGTTATCCGTGACTCTCCTGAACACCTAAAAAATTTAACCCTTGTTCATGGCCTGTTTGTTTTTCAGTTTTTGCCTCATTATGTGTAATGTGAAATGCAGTGGCCAAAGAGAAATTTCGCTACGGTGACAAATAAAATATTCTTGATTCTTCTCTTGATTCTTGATTCATGCTGCAGGATTTTCCTGCATGGCTAAACAATCTATTGTGGCCTGGTTTGGTTTGTAATCAAATTATGGATGCTTCAGTGTTAAATATGCAGGATGACAGTGCTGGCACGTTATTTACCTTAGGGACGCCATTGAAACACAAAGCAAATACACAATATTGGGCGATGGGTGTTATCAAGCTGTAGAAAAGCCACAGTTTTTGTAGCCATCAACAGGGTCCTGGCATATTTTTGACTTGATATTTGATCGATACTCTCATCACAGTTGGAAGAGCTTCCTATAATTTGTTAGGTTTTTGGCACAGGCCAAACATTTATGAACTAGTCAAACGTTCTCAACAGTGTAAGTATGGGGCCGTTCCAAAGGTCTAATGTTAGTTGGCTTTATCCATTCCAAAACTAGTCTTAATTTACGTTTGGGATCATTGTCTTGGTGTAATTCTTCAACTTCACCTCAAATGATCAGCTATACATTTGTGATTCCTGGAGCCAATTTGGTCTTTTAACAGGACAATGATCCCAAATCCACTTCAAAACTGGTTTTGGAAAAGATAAAGCGGGACAACACTGAGCTGGTAGCTAAGCCCGATCAGTGGCAGGAAACCAAAACATTTAAATGAGCATCATATCTGATAGCTGATAAATTCAAACTTGCACACCCAATTATTGGTTTCTGAAATCCCAGAGATTGTTGTGTCCTTTTCTGTCAATGATCAGCGTATGCAAACTTCTCACAGACACTGTATACCTTTTGAAGCAGTCCATAAAATCAAGGACATGAGTTCTTTCCCAGATTTAGCGCATTCCTTACCTTTGAGTGGTTTCGGTATGAAGTGTGCGGCGGCCTTGTTCTTCTTCACATGGTTTCCCTTCATGATTGCTCCCTCCTTGTTGAGTCCCAGGTACCACGCCCGGCCTGACTGCTGCTGTCGGTACAGCATGGAGGAGTAGGTGACGTAGTAGTTCTCAAATACCGATTCCTTGAACTTACACTCCGGGGTAAAGTGTTCCTGAGTGGAGAACATGAGGTATATTAGGACAAATTGCCTAAGAAAGGCAGCAGCTGGGTGATTTAGCAGATATGGAAAGGTGGGAGTGTTAGCTGCAGGAAGAGAGCAAGGATACAGAATGCATGTTTTGTAACAGCAGATCAGTTTAAAAACTTTCTGATCCGTCCCTCCTTTCATCCGTCAGGCGCTCCGCTCTTTGAATCATTATCTTGGCCGGGCCGCGGTTTCAAAGAAACAAGCTGCACCAACTTAGGACAGCTGACATTTGCATTTCCTTATTCCTGTGTCTCCATAGCAACCAGCTACTCCCTTGAATACCAACCAGCCCACTGGGAAAGATGGTGGCCAGGTTGCTGAGGGAAACAGAACCATATAGAAAGGATGCTGTTTCTCACTGACATGTGTTAATACAGCAGGAATATTGATTAGGTTCGTGCCGCGTGAGGCCTGAACAGACCTGGTGTGAAAAGCAGAGGACCGCGCTGCGTTCTGTTTTTCTAATATCAAGTTAGAAGATGGAACAAGCGATAGTGTTATGACAGAGTTTAGAAAAACAGCAGAAAGCACGTCGAAATATGATGGACCAGATATTGCGGTGGTGTACGTGATTGCAAAGGTGAGGGCGGGCATCGTTTTTTTTGTTGTTTTTTTCCCCCTTTTTGTTAGTTTTCATCGCTTGGTCTTGAAGCTTTGCTTGTAAGGATTGCTAGAAGTGTGTTTGTGTGTTATTGCTGTTGGTTCTTCTTGTTATTGCTTCCACACCACCCACCACCAGCGCTGAAGAGCTAAAACGAGGTGCTTGAAGCGCGGCCCTGCAGCCAACTCCAACCTTCTGGCCTGTCTGATTAAATGAAAAGCAGCAGTGTCGGGTTTTTGTGCAGGCGTGCCGAGCTGGAAACGACACGAGGACAAAAATTCAGGAGAAATCTTTTCATCAAGAATGACCAAAGGCGTACAAACAAGAGGGATGCGCAGAAGAACTCAATCTTTATAAAAAAAATATAAAGGGAAGGATAAGTTAGGCTCAGATGGTGTGTCATTAAGGTGTTGATGTGACGGTAGCGCGATAATGAGTGTTCTCACAGTGGAAGCGTTTGCTTCATTACTCAACGTGACAGAGATTTATGATATTAGTCATGATGGTGCTTTTTTTTTTTAAGTGACCTACCGAGGTGTAGACGAAGCCTTCGTTGTTCATTGCCAGGTAGAGTTTGGTCTGGACGCCCTGGATAGCCACGACACGGAGCCCCACGGGGATCAGGTTGAACACGGCTGCACACAGAGCCAAACAAACAACACACACACACACACACACACACACACACACACAAAGAAAACAAATGGATGTTCAGAGGGAGGAAACAGAGAACAATCCTCATCAATATTACCAACATAATGATACTTCCATTTTTGCCACAAAGAAGCTATTTTGAAAGTTCAGTCAGGCACAGCCACAACTGAATGGATCAATTTAGCTTCCTGGACAATTTATGCAAGGAAATAGGTAGGAATTGTCAACAAAGTTTGAAAAACATCTTATGAAAGATGAGCGAAAGCTGTTTTGATTTCTTCTTCTTTGAAATAAAAAATACAAAATTTAAGTATGTTAACGACTGGGTACAGGGCCTCTCAAAAATATTCAAACCAATTTACATTTTTAAAATCTTGTCACATGACAAACACATACTTTAATCTATTTAAAAAAAAACTGTGAAGTCCTTGGACAAGGATATAGGCTTTCCATTTTTTTTTCAAGAATGAAAATTGGCAATGTGTGGCTTGCATTTGTCACCCAAAAATTAAGTCAAAGTATAACCAAAATCATAAATCTACAAAAACAAGACCGTCCACTTTAACTGACAGACAAGTAGCCATGAGTCTCATGATAACACTAGAGGAGTTGTGGAGATTCACAGCTCAGCTGAGAGAGTGTGTTGAGGAGATAACTATTAGTCATACATGCCACAAATCTGGCCTTTATAGAAAAGTTGGCGGAAGACAGTCCTGAGAAATCCTGTTTGTTGCCATAAGCCATGTAGAGGGGAACACACATAGGAAAAAAAGGATTTCAGCATTAACATTTTTTCGATTTTGTGTAAATGTGGGACATAAACTATTACTATACAGTATATAGCCATGAACACATCATTCCACATTGATACATCACATGGTAAAAGCAGCACCATGTGATGTTTTTTTTTCTTAGGCAAGGACATATAAGCTCGTCAAAATGGGCAATGTAATGGTCCAGATTAAAGGTTATTTTTATTTGAAGTGGCCCAGCTAAAGTCCAGCCCTAAATGTGAATCAGCAGTACAACTGGGGGTTGGGGTGTGTGTTTGTTTTCTAAATATAAATAATTAAAAACACTTGTTGGACATTTTCTGAACCATTCTGACATCACATTACCTCCCCTAACCAACCCACATAACTGCTTTACAGCAGATGCTGCAAACATGCAATGCCCAACAGGTATTATTATTAATATAATTATTGATAATAATATTATTACCTTAAATGAGACAAAACGAACAAGCTATAATACACACACATACATACAGATGTATATAGTCTTCAGCTGCATATATTCTATATATACATATATATATATATATATATATATATATATTCACATGGACACTATATATATATATATATATATATATATATATATATATATATATATATATATATATATATATATGCAACCTTCAATCTCCCTGTTTCTTATGTTAGAAAGAGGGCAATGTAGTCCAACTACTCTGCTCTCCCGACAGAGACGGATAGAGAGCTGTGTACATGAAGGGGCGGAGTCATATTACACACCCGGGAAAAATATTTAGTGTGTTTTATAATCCGGTCCGCCTTATGGTCTGAAAAATACGCTGTATATGCATTAGCTACACATGCTAAATTAGGACCATACAAATCAGGTTTAGCTAATGTAATCCAGAAAGGGTCTTCATGTTCTGAGGAATGAGTCTGATTGTCCTGACAGTTTGAATATAATTTCCTCAATTAAAGCCATATTACATATCAAGTCAATCCAACGCCTGGAAAATCATTGTGCTGTTGTTTGGGAAATCAAGCTATTCTGCTTGGTTGAGGATCTTATAATTAATAAGCTGTGTCCAAATTGCTCTTGCAGAAGTGCACCAAACAGATGTAACTTTGTACCCCATGTTGTTTTCAGGAATACTATTGGTACCATTAAGTATAATCTATTTTTTCCAATGCCAGTTTGAGTCCCTCTATTTTAGGTATATTGGTCCTACTGAAGAGATAGTTTGATTTTATACAAAGGTACCTGGAGTACTAGCTTTTTAATTTTGGTATTCAGGTTGGGGCAGATTTGAGGGTAGAAGCGAGGTATTGTTTAATATGGAAATATTTCCACAGATCTGTCTTAGGCAGGTTATAGTTTTCTTTCAGATAGTTGAATGTTACTACAAGGCCGTTTTCAAATAAATTCCCTAGGCATAAAATTCCCAATTGCCGATTGCTAACAGCAGAACGGCTTCTTTGCCATCTTTATCCTGGGATTACACCATGATGCAGATGAGAAAAAGGGATTCCCCCTAATGTAGTCAATTTCCGGCAATCTTTTGAAAATTCAATCACGGGCTTATGAGGCGGCAGAAATCGGCCTGTCTGTGTTAGATCTGTGTCAATTTGAATGGGATGAATTATCTCATTTTCAATTTGGACCCAAGCAGGGCATCTTTAGGGCAGTAGTTCATATTTGGAGAGTTGTGATAGTGAAGAGGAGCAATGATACCAATCTAGTCAGGGAAGGGAGAACCAACCATCCTCTTTTCAGGAATATTATTTGGTACTATTGAAGAGGCGTTTGTTTCCTGCCAAAACTAAATAAATTGTTGAATTTGTTATATTTCTAAAGTAACTGTACTGGGGGAGACAGTAATAAAATGTTCATTACATTGTTGACTTGGGGTATTACAATCACTTTAATTACATTTATTTTGTAGTAGTGATTTGATGTTTTGGACAATGGGGAAGAGGTTAATCGCCATCATTTCCTTAATGTTAGGTATAAGTGTATCCAAGGGAACCCACCTGAGCTGCCACCCACTACAAAAAAAAAAAACTCTGAAAAGATTTAGATATTGCCATTATTTCAAATTTGGCCCAGTTAATTCTACAACCAGATATACGTATGTGAAGATCTGTAGATCCTTACTCAGTTACTGGAATGGCAACCTTGTGATTACATGTGACTAGTTAAATATCATCTACATATAAAAACAACTTCTGCTCCAAGGAACCTGACGGGACTCCGTTAGTTTCCGAGTTGCATCGTGTTGCAAATTCTAAGAGCTCATGGGTGATTGCAAAGATGAGGAGGATAGCGGGCAACTCTATTTTGTGCTTCTGTGTAAAGAAAAAAAGAGATGATATGGTACATATGTGGAAGCCACGGGGTTCTTATATAATAACCTGATCCATGCTAATATCGTTGGTCTAAAATTAAAAATAATTCTAGGTGTAAAATGAATACTCCCACTCAACCCCAGCGGAGGCCTTCTCTGCATCCAGTGGAAAGCGGCACGGCAGGATGTGGATTATTTCTTTTCCCCTAAATTATGGGCAGGAGCCTTTGTATATTATCTGGAAATTTGATGTTTAAAAATGTTTTTCACTTAATCTGACTGAGCTTGAGCTATTTTGTAACGAGTGGACAAAAATGTTAGTATCTAGAAGTGCAAAGCTAGAAGGGATGTATATCCCAAAAGACCTGCAGCAGCAACTCCGGTGGACGCCGTTCCTACAAAGTGTTGACTCGGAGGGAAAGAATGGAAATGCATGCCACACTTTACAGATTTTATTGTGGTACAAAATGAAAACTGTCTTATTTTCCTTCCACGTAATAATTATGCATTGCTTCATATTGACCTGTTAAAGACGGCACATTTTAACTCAACGAAAGTTGCCAGTTTTAAAGCGGGTACAAGTAAATTCAAGAATCAGGTCAGTCAAACAATTTCTGTCAAACGAAAAAAAAAAATCAATAAGTTTATCCTACAGCATATCTTTTCATGACAGAAAGATTTATGTCCACAGAGCCAGACTGAAAGCTTTTGGCCTTTCTCGAATGCTACAACACAATGTTATTTAGAGGGTAGTATTACACATATTGGAAGTGACTTCAAAATAATTAACTTGAATAGCGGAATAAAGTTTCAAGCTTTTTTTTGTTGTTGGGGCTATATTCCCATCAGTTGACATTTCATCTAGTTAAAATCATCAGAATATTTGATAATAAAAACTAAAAACAATGCGAATTTGGGCAAGACAGCTGTAACTCTGGAATGGTTGCAGTGTAATTCCAAGGGGAAATCATCCATGTCAATGAACACCCTTCAGCCATAATGTTACGGCCTCCCACCTGTTATTGAGTAGGTCCTTGTTTCTGGGAGCGTCCACTGGGAGTTGATATTATTTCCTTTCTGTTTGGCACCAGAAATAAGGTAGAACTTGCTTAAAGCTTTGAGGGTTTGGGGGTCATCAGATTGGTATTTAGGAAACTCGGGGTCAAAGAAAACACCACAAACTCTGTATGTGCTTTGAGTCACTTCTAAGAAGATTGTTGCAACGCCACTGCTATCTTTCAGTGTAAGAGGCTGCTTCTGTAGGGGAGTGCTGCTGCTGCTGTGTGGGAGGTGTGATTGGTCTGCAGAAATGTTTAGGTTTAGTGTGCAAAATGCAAGGGAGAGCTGGTGTGCAGTATTTTTCCAGGCAGACATTATATTATATAGAGTCCATTTAGTTAATTTATGTAGAGCCAGGATTCGCCAAAGATCCTCTAGGGAAAAATATTTAATCACAATAAAAGGAATTGTAACTTCAGTTACAATTCAAGGCATAACAGTCAGAGTAAAGTTCAAATACACACAGTTCAGTTCAAGCCAGGTCACTTCAAATTCAACACATTCAGATTAATACCACTACAGTTCAGCTGAATTTATTCAGATTCGGTAACTTAGTGGGAATTAGAAAATAGACCAGTTGGTACATTGCAATTAATGAGTTAAAGCCAATTAGTTAAAAAGCTAATTTAAAGAGACCTTTGCATAAAATGTGTTTAATGCTGTGAGCGACTGCTTTAAAATATATTTTGGCAGCGATAGATCGAGCAGAGAACAGTTATCCATCTGCCATGGCTGTTTTAACCTTATCTCCATTCACAAAGGCTTGGCTACATACTTCATTGCTGGCAAATTCATCAAATGAAATGCGCCCACTGGTTTATTAAAAGTGTGTGGTTGATTTTCTGGAACCTCGATTGTTACGTGTATTGTTTGATTATTCCATAGACAATTGTGGAGTCAGAAGGGTGTGATTAAGTTTTGACTGTCTTATTTAATAAGATGTTAATGAGACATAGGGAAAGCATGTTGAGAAAGACTGACAGGCAGGGCTTCTCTGAAACACCACAAAGCTCTGGGATCTGAGCTGCGTGCGGTGCGGACAGCTAGGGGGTCTATTGATTATAACGATGGCTGTCATTTTGATAGAAAAATTTATATGTGTCCATGAGTTCTAGTCATACCAGCTACAATTCGCTGAGTTACATTGGTAATACATTTAACTTTGTAGGATAAGAGTCACCCCTGACAATATCTGACTAGTCCTACTTCTAAGTAGCTTATTGTTAGCTTTGATACTGCATTGTTACGTCGTCATTTGTAAGTCGCTTTGGATTAAAGCCTCTGCCAAATGCATAAACATGATACAATATAATAGTAACCCCCTTCCTAAAAGCAGTTGTTGAAGAACACTAAGTCTAGCTCCAGGCTATACTCGGCTCTCAACAAGACAAGGAAACTATAGTTTGTGCAGCTCAGTATCTTGGTTTGAAAATCTGAAAACTTGCAGCGGCAGAACATTTTATCTTATTTCCTATTGCAATATATATTCACCACAAGAAGATGGTGTCCTGCCCCAATAAGAAGAATTTATGACAAGGATTAGGTCAACAAAGGAGTATTTTAGATAGAGTTATGTGACATTCAAAAAGCAACAAAACACCAAAGGCCGGAAGTTTACATGCATCCATGCCATATGTAGTTTTAAGCAGTTAATGATGCATTTAAACTGCTATTTTTCAGACAGTACTGATTATACAATATACAACTTCAACATTCATTTATACTGAATAATCAGGGGCAGGGGCTGTACAATGACGCAGTGGGTAGCAGTGCTGCCCACTGCTACCCACTGCAAGACCCTGTGTCTTTCTGCATGGGGTTTGCATGTTCTCCCTGTGCATGCGTGGGTTCTCTCCAGGTACTCTGGCTTCCTCCCACAGTCCAAAAACATGACTGTTAGGTTAATTGGTCTCTCTAAAGTTGTCCTTAGGTGTGAGTGTGTGCGTGAATGGTTGCTTGTCCTGTTTGTCTCTGTGTTGCCCTGCGATAGACTTGCGACCTGTCCAGGCTGTACCCCGCCATTGACAGCTGGAGATAGGCACCAGCACCTCTGATCAGCGTGTCGAAAAATGGATGGATGGATGAATCAGGTGTAGAAGTCTGAATCTAATGTAAGTTTTTATTTGATAAATACATGATCAAAATTACACAAAGACATACATACACCCTAATATGGTTCACTGTCCTTTAGCAAGGTGCACCGTTGACCTTATTGTTTAAAGGCATTAAGCTTTTGGCATAAATATGACCGAATATTTGGCCATTTTTTTGTTATCAACAATTGTGGAACTCATTTAAAATTGTTGGCTTTCTTGCATGGACACAACTTTTAAACAGAGCACATCAAATTTTAACAGAATTTGAGGAGGCCATTCATAGATTGAAAGAAATCTTCATTCGTAGTTGCATCTATACATTCCTACATTCCAATAAAATGCGTCTTCTCCACTTAACCCATCACCCTAAGGTAGCAGTGGGCAGCTCACAGCACCTGGGGACCAATCTGTGATAAGGGTCTTGCTCAGGGACCCATAGTAACAGTCTGCAGGGTTCGAACTGGGTTCTTGCAGCTTTCACAGAACATAAACGCTCTGCTCGAACCACTAGGCCATCACTACTCCCCAAGCCAAAATAACTTTGGTTGTGTATTTGGAATAATTTTCCTGTTGGAGCATTATGTCAATTTTTTAGCTGTTTGAGCTAAACTGTCACCATTGTATGAAATAAAATGGTTTATAATGTTTACAAGGAAGAATCCAGGAACCACCAAGGCTCAAAACAGACATAAAGGAAAAGATGCTGGAACACCAGTGTCCACAGTGAAGCGAGTCTTACTGCGGCATGGACTGCTGGGATGCTGACCAAGAAAGGGGCATTTCTCAAACAGGACCACCTCCAGGCACAACTTCAATTTGTAGCTGTCCACAAGGACAAGGCCAAACGCTTTCTGATTAAAAGTTATTTGGTCACAAGTACACGAAAAAGTGGAGGAGTCAATGCAAGGCTTTCAAGTGGGTGAAATAACAAGGGAGGGTGACGACCTCCAAATTACACATCTTTGCTTAAAACAAAGCTAGGTGCTTTAAACAACGATCCCAACGGGCTAACACGAAGGTGCAGGAAGAACCTGTCAAAAAAGTGGTGGTGATTATTTTAAAGTCTGGGCCATGGCAGAAAACATATTGGTTTCATTGAACCGTCTTATTTCATATACGAACATATGTAAAGATAATCCACCCAGAATTATGTCAGATGCTTGGCTACAAAACCACGTGTCATTGTTTTTCATTTATTATTTTTTGCAACTGTATGGGCGTGCCATAAACTGTTGGACTTTGGTTTACTTTAGTTACTTTAATTCTTAGCTTTTGAGGATCTTGTTCTTAGATTCTGCTAAGTTATTGTTTTGATGTGCTCTGTATTGTTTTCAGCCTCCGTTGCTTCTAGCCACCTGCCTCCCAGCTGCTTACACTCAGTTATGCAGTCTCGCCTGTTCCTTGTCTCAGTAATCATTCCCCCAGCATTTATATACCTCAGGTTTCTCTCCTGCTGTTTCTCACTCGTCATTTTGTATCGGTTATGCGTCGTGCTGCTACTAAACTTCAGTTGCTTTTAGTTTAGATTGGTTTACTCATTCAGCTTTCTGCTTGGCTGCCTGCTTCCTTGTATCTCAGTCCTCACAAGGCATGACAAAAATGCAGATCAAAACATAAGAAAAGGTGTATGTATAGGTTTGAGTCTGTATGTACAACTCAGACCTTTTGTGGAATATAATTTGTTTTTGCAATTTAAGCTTGTATTCCTAATTCTTTGTAGTTTCCTTGTAAATGCGTTGAAGCTGTCCGTTGTGTAATCACTCCAACCTGGTAAAATGTTTCAAATGTTCTCTAAAAAAAATCCTAAATTAATTTGACATTCACATCCCTGATGAACGTAGGGCACAATAAATACCGTCAGGGGTATTTATTTGTGGTATTTTTCGCATTCATACGGAAAAGTCACTGCAGTAGTCTATGAGAAGCTGTCGAAAAGATGTGATTATTTCTCGCTGTTTTATGCGTTGAGCGTTTATTCAATTACAGTCAATCAGCCAACCATGTTCTTTTTAATAACTGCGGTTGTTTGGAGACTTGGATTACAGGGATTATCTTTCCAAACGCCCCGACACGGGTGACCAAGTTCATGTAGGAGTTTACATGATGCATACTGCATGGAATCATTTAATTAAACAAAACACTTCCATGTGTTTTGCTTTTTGCTCAGAAGCCAGTGGCCTGAAGAGAAGCAGATTATTCAAAGATGCAGCCAAATCAACTGTGCACTAAATAACCCAATTGCCATCTTTAAAGACAGTAGAATTTAGCTGTATCAGTGTAATAGTTTTGTAAACATATATTTGTAAAAGGGACCGGGGAAGATGCAACAGAAGCAGTAAGGATAACAATTTTTTTTCTGGTGCAAAATCGTATTTGTCATTATTTCTGAAATCGGAAAACCACACCATGTTTTCTGTTGATGCTTAATCAATTAATTTAACCAGCCAGCACGGATAGATTGTGCCGATAGTGTTGCCACCTGACATTTAGCGGGAAAAACGTGCTCCATCTTACTAATTAAATGAGCGCTTGACATATTGTTGAGTGACTGTCTGAATTAAATGTTCAGGATCAAACACGTTTCCACAGAGTGACGTTTATCTTTAAATTGGATTTATCCAGAGTTAGATGCTAACCCCAAAGTGCTTTTAAAGGTGCTAAATTAAATCAGCCTTTGCTAGATACCAAACCTTTGCCATAATGCAATACTCTTCAATGGTGTGAAGTTAAATTGATGCAATGAATAGGGAGAGTACAAAACAGGGGATGTTTTTTGTTTTTCCATTTCCTGACTCTAAATGCCGTATAAAGCGTTCTTGTATTTGAGAAAGAGGTCTGTTGGAGCAAGAATCCAAATTTGGAACCCTGCTTTAGATAGTTTAGCAATGGCATTAGACGGCTTTAAAGCTTGCTAGAAAGCTGAGCTGTCATTTTAAAATTATTTACTTTTTGAAGATTCAAATTTCAGAGTATCCTGTCGCATTCTAGCCAAACTTTAAAATAAACACTGAAACTTTACTGTGAATTTATGGCACTTTTATAGGCTTTAAATATGAAACCAACAATGGTTACAAACTACAATGAAGATGGACAGCTGGATGATTGGACAGAGTCTACATATACCTGCTGTTCTGATGCAAATATATATCTGACACTGAATTTTTATGCATACCAAGAAATCTATTTTAAATGCATGATTTTCTTTCAACTTAAATTAGATTTTTGAGCTTCCTATTGAGCTGCTTACCGACTAAGAGAAAAGGATTTTATACACTGATTTTGTTCAACCCATCATTTTGTTCAACGTGCACGGGATGCTTTCATTTGGGAATTAAGAAAAAAACCTGTGGAGTCCCTCAAGGCTCCAGTCTCGCCCTCTTTTATTTAATATGTGCATACTATCCTGAGCACAGATTGTAAAGTATTACAACATATTTTACTATTTGTAAGCTAACGACAAAAAAACTTTACATTTCTGTCAACAGATGACAGTTCCTTACAGTTACCAAGTAAATGTGTCCATGGCATGAGTAAGTGAATAGGCCAGGCGCCTGCACAAATACTCAGTTATCCAGGTAATCATAACAGCAAACAGCCTTAAATCCAAGGCAACCGGACTCTAGCTCAGCTTTTCTGAAAACGTTTCGAAACCTATCCAGACGTCTTTGTCAGTTCTGACGGCTCGCACTTCAGCAACCTGTAGTTGGAGCACTGCCCATCCTCCTAGGTGCATTCCAAGTTATCAGTGGCCCACGTCTCACTCTCTTAGGTCGTTAGGGGCTATTGCTTGGTGTGAATGGAGGACTTGGTCACCTGAATCCTAATGAGACTGCTGATGTAATTTCTTTGGAAGGTTTTGGATGATCAAGCTCTACACACTGGGCAGTTGAACGTGTGATCCTCCCCTCTGTTCAGTGTTGGCAGATGTATGTATGTATGTATGTATGTATGTATGTATGTATGTATGTATGTATGTATGTATGTATGTATGTATGTATGTATGGATGTATGTATGTATGTATGGATGGATGTATGTATGTATGGATGGATGTATGGATGGATGTATGGATGGATGTATGGATGTATGTATGGATGTATGTATGGATGGATGTATGGATGGATGTATGGATGGATGGATGTATGGATGGATGGATGGATGGATGGATGGATGGATGGATGGATGTATGGATGGATGTATGGATGGATGGATGGATGGATGGATGGATGGACGGACATTATTCTCTTCCCAGCTAGCAAAACGTTCAGTGAATGTTGTCTGAACGTTAGCTCACCTAGGAAAAAAATGCTTTTGCTAGAGTTCTATTTAATCAGTTTTTTTGTTATCTTGTACACCTTTAAGCTGTCCATAGTTATTTTTAACCAAATCTCTATTGTGGTCTTGTTTGAAAAAGTGTGCACTTCTGACGTTCACCAGAAGCTGTCTAAACGTCTTATGGGCATTTTTATAAAATGTGATCTTACAGATCTTCCATGCTGCGATATAATGTGTTCTTCTTGCCTAGTTCAATCACTTTGCCTCTGATACAGCATTAAACATTTATAAGTGCCAGTTTGTGCATTTCTTTTTCATCAGTGCACCAACTTAGTATATACCAAACAGGACATACCAAAGAAAAACATTTGTGTTGGTAATATATTAGTATGGTCAAATATTTTATCACAATTTTTAATATATTTTTCATGATGATTAGCAATGATCAGTTGTGATTCTGTAATAACATAAGTTTTTAAACTAGAAACTATATTATTATGGCACTAAAATATGTTAACTGGGAAAATATTTCTGTTTGTGTGTGTGCAAATGTTGCTCCTAACCCTTCACTTCTAAGTGTTCTCCTGAAGAATCTGTTTCTCAGGGCTGAAACATCAGATCCTTTAGCCCTCCCAACACTCCGCAGAAACATTTGAGACACCCTGTCCCTTTTTGTACATGGTTGCAACAAAATAGCGCACTTTGATAATGAAACTAATTTTCAAATATACTTGGGGTATAGCGATGAGGTCAGACTATATACTATATATAATATGTCAAAAGTTAGTCCAGTAATGTTTCATTATTTGACTGTTTTATACATCAGAATATATCAAACTAAAATTTCACCTTTTTTACTGGCAAAAAAATATTTTAGAGAAATACTACATAGTTTGTTTCTGTGTGTTCTTGCTTGGTAAGAAGACAAGACAGTGGCATGCATTAGTGCCAAGGGGAGAAATGGGATCCAGCCCTACCATAGGCGCTGTCCTCATCCTTGGTTCCATCGATGGTGCCATCCGACTGCATCTGTAGCTGGAAGCCCTGGCGACTGGAAAGCCTGGTCACTATGCCCTTTAGCTGGGGCTCTGAAAGAGAGGAGAGGAGAAGAAAAGAAAAACACATTCAGATGCACTGTCAAAGCCGGGGACTCTCCAGGACGCAGGAAGTGTTTGTATCTCCAGTCTTTGCTGCTTTTATTAAAACCAGATGAATATGAAGTGATGTCACATGACAGACCCGCAGACTTCTTTTTGCATGATGTTCGCAGACACCTGCTGCTACAGGACTTCCCGGTGGGAAGAAATAAAGTTAATTCAAATGCATCCTGTGCATTTCAACCTCAATAACACCAAAGCCTTCCAGATGGTGACACATGAAGAGATGATGAGCCTGCCTTAGAGATGAAGGAAAAAATGGTGTTGGATGGGGATGATGATGCTGATGGCTGGTTCTTTCAATCCCCCCCCCTCCCTGCCTCAAACCTGGTGGTCGCCTTCTCTTCCTCTTCTTCCTCGATCCAAACAATTTGACTCGAGAAAATACATTCAGCTTGCTCGGCTTCTCGTTGGCACCCTTGCTGTTGCTCGGACTGCTGCTGCCGCGGCAGGCGTTCGCCTTCTCCCGCTCCCTCGCCTGCCGCTTCTGGCGGATCAGGGAGCTGGCGATCGCCGCTGCCCGGGACATGCTGCTCACCCCGGCGGCGTGAAACGAGGCTGTGCGTCCCGGCTGGAGGGAGTGTTCGCGGACAAGCCGGTATGGGTGTGCGTGCCTGTGTGGAGAGGGGGGTAAAAGTGAGGGGTTCTATGCCACCCACGACTCAGTTCGCATCACACAGTGGGCCGGCGAAGGCTCGCAGATGTCCGCGGGGCTTGTTTTGAGAAAACATCCAGAATCCTCCATCGGCGCGTCCGGGCGCCTCATGGAAGTAGGTGCAGAAATGTTCCAGCGCCTGAACCTTAACGACGCCGCCTCCCATCCCCCAGGGAGGGGGGTTGGTGGGGTCTTGAGTGGAAAAAACTGTCTGACAACCCACTCAGGTGATTATCTTTTTTTTTTCTTCAAAGTGTCCCGAGATAGTGTGGCAGAAGACCAGAGGCTGCGTAAAGACCCACTCTGCGTCCAAGTGACGAATCAACAGCTTCTAAACTGGTGTGAACGGCGCCGGCTGTTGTTGTTGATGATCACTGCAGCTGCTGCCTCCTCTGCTCCTCTTCTCCTGCTCCTCTCCGCGGAGACACTCCGCTCCTCGACGCTGTCCGCGACAGAAACGTTGGAGCCGCAATGTTTGTCAATGAAACGGCTCGGGGCGCCATCGGCGCGAAGGGGATCATGATGCTGCCGTGCCGTTCATAAAACTGCTGCAGCCCAGCCCGCTCAGAAGAAGAGGAGCGACGGAGCGGGGTGGAGGGGGGTGTGCTGGCATAGGGGGAGGAGGAGGGGGTGCAGGTGGGGAGTGGGTTCTGGAAGCTCTGTGTGATATAGGACACCTGTAGCCCTGCACCCCCACGTGGCATTATATTTACATGTTCCACTGATGTGTGATAGGCAGGGCTAGAGGGGGTTGGCATGGGAGGGGGGGTTTCTGGTAATATATGAGGAGGAGAATATACAAGAAAAAAATAGGAGGGCGAGGCGAGACTGAATGAATGAGCGGAGGAATAATAGAAGAGGAGGGGTTGAGGGAAGAAAATGAGATATTGAGTGTGACTGAGTGAGAAAGCAGCAAAAATGAACCCACCAATAGGATTAAAAAGTGAAGGATGGATGAAAGAAAAGGGTAGAGAGATTGTGTGGATAAGAAAGAGTCACATTCATGTGAAGGCACTTGAGAAAATGTAAGGAATAATGGCAGACAGATGCACCAATCAGCCGGAGATTGAAGTCAGTCAATTTCCCACGGTTTCTCCATTAGTTCAAGTAATAAAAGAAAATCTATTTTGCTATTAAATGCACACAAGCTAAGAGCTTCCTGCATGTTCACTCTATAACAAATAATCAGCCAAAAGAATGTAAGCTTATGTAGTTCTGAGTTTATTAGTTGTTTTGATGTATAAATAGGGATACAGGTTTTTTTTTTATCTTAATAATGCATTTGGAATAACCAGTGCTTCTATCAAGAAACCCATAGCACGCTTTCCCTTTAATGTGTGTCTTTACAAAAAAGGGTCAAAATATTAGTCAGAAATCTGTTTTGGCCACAATAAGTCTGATCAGTCCATCTATGCACCAATTGATCCATCCATCCATCCATCCATCCATCCATCCATCCATCCATCCGTAAAGCTGATTCCAGCCAATTGGATCCCTTATGTTATTCTTTCAGTCATGATCCATATGTCATGATCATAAGTTAGACTAGTAAATCAAGAACTTTGCTTCTTGGCCATCTCTTTCACCACAACACAAAGTGCCCACAATATTGTAGATGTGGCCCACATCAGTCATTCCATTACCCGCTCCATCCTACCATCACCCGGGATCAAAGCACCAAGATATCTCCATATAACCGCAACCTTAAAGTGGTTGGAGCACTTCTACAGGTTCAGAACCTAAATAACATTATTTTACATCTGATCTGACTGTTTAAGTACAATCATGTAAGTACATGTTCATGCACTCTTATTTAATTACAAAATGTAGCTTATTCTGTCAAATATGGCTACTTGAGAAAAATGTGCTTGACATGCATTAACTACATAGCCTCTATATACAGTAACGTTTTAATTTTTCCATTGTACTAAATACTAAATATATAACTCATAACTAATATAACCCATCGGAGTCGAGAGAAGCATGACACATTGGAATCACTGGAGTTGTCCAACAACCTCATCAATCCTTTTGAGACAGGTTTTTTATAAAAACCTTATGGCCAGATAGAAAAACAGAAAGAAACAGGAATATAAATAGATACATATTTCCTAAACCATTGGAAATTGTGTTCCTTGTCACCACCATCCAAATTAGTTTAAACTATGAACTAGGGGACTTCTGAAACCAAGCTTTCGCTCTTTCACAGGACCTAATGCCAGCCGTATAACTCCACTCTTGTACCTCTTCTAGTGTCATTGACCAAAATAGACAAAAATCAACTCACATTTTTAAAAAGGTGGTGAATTTAATGAAGTCCACCTGTGGGAATCCATACTTTTTTCTCCAGGCTTGTTTTCACTGGCAGTGTACTTTTGTTAGTTAAAAATACACACCACTGGATAATGTCTTTAAAACAAAGAGGCAGGGCCTCTAACTGCCTTTTGGTGCAGCGAATAACCACTGCAGCTTCAAGGAGGAGGTGAATAACAGGGTGAGCAATTCAGATCAGATGAGGTGTCATTTTCTAGACATTTCGTTTGCATTAGCACTTGAGTAGAGACAAGCACAGAGCAGCAATCAGCTACTTCACGCATGTCTGCTGCCTACAGGCAGCCCCCATAGGAAAACAGATGCACAGCTGTTCTAGCTGGATACAGCTAGTATGGAGGAGAACAAGAAAACCCAAAAGATGGAGAGGACGTGGTGGACAAGGGGCTGACAGTCTAACAACCAAGGTTAAGTTGCATAATAGAAGCCAATGCGTTTTGTTCTTCAAAGGAACAGATGCTGAAAATCATTAAGCAGTGACTGTAAGGACTAAATGACACGGCTTATGACCTCCTGTGGGAATAAGTTGCAGTAGAAAATAGTGATAGACAGTGGAGTCTTTAAGCCAAAGCTACGTCTATAATCTAAAGACTCTTTAAAATGAGAGAGAGGGAGAGAGAGAGAGGGAGAGAGAGAGAGAGAGAGAGAGAGAGAGAGAGAGAGAGAGAGATTTCAGCTGCTCTGTTATTCAGAAGTTGTCACAGCAAGTCATTGCAACTTGCACACAGACTTAGCAGAGTTTTTTTCACCAGGTGCCCTTCCTGACGCAACTGGGATTCAAACCCTGGTCTTCCAAATTAAAGTCATGGATTTAATTCACTAATTAAGACTCTAAAATGGGAAGTTAAAGGTTTTCAGTGTAGCTTCAATTGACTATGTGGAATCAATTAATGTTTCCTTACCAATAAAAACACAGAATCTCACAGAATGGTTTGAGTTGTTGTGGAAACTATTCTGAATGTAAGTTGTTAGAAATATGAAACATTCATCTAAATGGTGGTCACAACACAAATCGGCCCTGAACCTAGATGTATTTTTAATTGCCTTGTGCTTTATGGTGCTAAAATACGTGACAAGTAACCAATACCACATATTATAAATGGTTATTGAAGCAGCATCTCTCCAACCACTGAGCACAGTAAATTTCAGACTAAAACACTTTAATGTGGTTATAGAAAGGAGGAAACACGCTCACAGCCTCTTTAGCTAAATGCTCAATCATTCCATTTTATTGGTCTCATTACTGTTTCTTCATCATGTCTTATCTGAAACTCCCACTCACTTAACATCCGAAGTACTTACTATACTGTTCATACTCCACAAAGCCAGAACAATTTCTGTTACATTTCTGAGGATTTTGTTTAATAGACCAACACAAAGCAGCGAATAATCGGGAAGTTGAAGGGAAAGGTTATATGGCTTGTTAGATAACTGTTCTCTCTTGTAAATTAAAACTTCTGTCTTAATGAGACTATATATGTAGATAAAAGTTTAATGATAATAATAATGAACAAATGGAATCACGAATACCAAGGAACATACCAGACAGGTCAAGGATGAAGTTGAAAAGAGGTTTATAGCAGGGTTATAAAACAATATCCACATCCTTGGACATCTCACAGATCACTGTTCTGTCCATAAGCCAAAACTTTAAAGATTATAGCACAACTCCAATCCTACCATGACATGGTCATTCAGCTGAACTGACAGTCCGGGCAAAAAGAGCAGGAAAGAGATTAGATGCTAAAAGGCCCATTAACTTTGAAGGAGCTGCAGAAATCCACAGCTCAAGGGGAGGTGATTTATTGATGGAACAATTGGTCATGCACACAGAAAATATGGCCTTTGTGGAAGATATGCAAGTTTTTAGAACCATGTATGGATCCCGACATGGAAAAAGACACTCTGCTTAGGTGAGACAAATATTGAACTTTTTGTTTAACACACAAAACACTGTGTGTCAGAAAACTAATTCCCTGAGCACACCATCTCCACTATGAAATATGGTGGTTGCAGCATCACTCTGTATGGGATGGTCTTCTTCAGCAGGGAAAAAAAGGGTGGTTATAGTTGATTGGAGGATGGATTGAGCCAAACACAGTGCCATACTGGATGAACAGCTGTTAAGAGGCTATACAAAACCTGAGACTTGTACAAAGATTCATATTCTCGCAGGACAATGAGCTAATATGAAAATGATAATATAAAGAGATAATATGAAGTGGTTGAAATAAAAGCCTAGCAACATGGCGTAGACCTCCACTACATCTTATTCAGAATCTGTGGCAATACTTACTGCCCCTAAAAACCAAGACAACAGAATTCAATCTCAAAAGACTTGTGTAGGTATAATAGCAGCAAAAAGTGGTTCCACAAAGTATTATCCTGGGTGAGGCTGAATACAAATGTAGACCACAATGTTTTGTTGTTTAACTTGTTGAAAAGTTAACTTGTTAAAAACTTTAAAAACCATGCATCACTGCCCTTACATTGACAATTGGGCGCTATCCTTTGTCAGTGTAACAAATATTTCCATAAAATAAAAACTTGAGGTTGTAATGTAAGAAAATGTGAATGCTATTACGAGGCACTGGACATGTATTAATTTAAGATCAGTGTTAACAGATCAGATTCAAGGTGACGCTAAAGAGCACTGACACCAACCAGTCAGTCAGGTTTGTCTCCAGTCGATGATAAAATTAAATGTTGCTAAAAAAGAGAGTGTGGGGGGGAGGGGGGGGGGGGGGCTGTATGGGTCAAATTTAATCAATTAACTGTTTTGAACCACTGTATAAATACAACCAGCTTCATGATCAAGTCAGATACTTTTATTTTTGTTTGCAGTTCTAAAATGTTTCCGACTGATGTTTTAATAGTTTGACCGAAGAGGATAAATAAGAGCTTCTCTCTGAGTTGGCCCAAGGCAAAACACTATTGGCAGCTGCTTAGGAAGCCCCAAGTACATTTGAAATTCTATAGGGCAGATTAAAATATGTTTGTTAACACTCATTGACAGTGATTTAGAAGTTGATAAAACAACCTTGTTCTAAAACATGATGAAAATTGTGAGGTTGCAGTTGTTTAAAGATGGTAGAACTCCTCTCTGTGCCAACTCTCCTTGATTAGTTCTAGTCACAGTAAATCCGGGGAGCTTTAACCTCTGATTTGAACTGTTCCTTTGAGAAATTCGTTGTTAGCTGAACAATTTAAATTTTAAATTAAGCAAAATGTGAAGACAGTTTAAAATGGACATCATTAGGGGTGCTTTGGTGGCTGGTGGACAATGACCTCTTAAATAAATTCTGCATAGGGACCAGTACAACCTGAGTAGCTCTGGTTTCTCTCAGCAGGCTAAGTATGAAAGCAAATATATTAGACCAACTGTGAAAAACTGAGACTTTAGAGTACATTATTGGCATCAATTGACTTTTTCATCACCAGAACCTGATTAGAGAAAACCTTCCACCTCTGTTAGAATTAAACTGAGTTGAGGAAAGATTCTGATTTAGGCTTAAATTCCTACAATTAATAGAATATTCTCAAGGACAACTTGTTACTACTTTAAAACAATATTTACAACCAACAACAACATTTATACAAATCATGTGTTTACATGACCGTTCACGGTCAAGACAGAAGGGTGCGTCCTGCGCAGTTTTCAGCACCAAGGACAGCTCCTCAAGTCGTTTTCTAAGAAGGCAGGTTTTGTCCCGCGTACACCGTTGAAGTATGAAGATTTTTAAAATACACCAGTTCAACTAAAAGTTCCATATTTAAGAACAATTTGATAACTTGCACAAAAGAAAAACACAAAACCTCAAACCCAATAAGGTATTTTAGTATCTTCAGCACTAACATACCTTATTCTTAAAATCCAGATGATATCCATGCATCTTTATGACTACACTTCGAATTTCTTAAAAGTTAGAAGTTTTCCTTTCGGGCCCTACCTGAGGTTGATCGACGGAGAGGGAAAGCCATGCTGCGCCCGTGGAGCTCCTCCGCGGCCGTGTGCTCATGGCTTTTTCACTTCCTGTTGTGCGCCCCTCCACGGACAGAGGCCGAGCTATTGGAGTCCAAACCACAGACGTCCCCACGGCATTGGATCCATTAAGGCCGTGCACGTGGCGTTGACGGGGGATCATTAGTGAACATTAGAGGCCATTAAGCTGTTGGAACCGGTCATCAATGATTCATCACCAGACCCCGCTGATCTGGCACAGTCAGAGAGAGATGGAGCCAGCAGGCCATTCCCAAATCCAAGGAGCTATTGAAAAGACTGACTGCTTTGCTTCTTACATGGATTTTAGTGTTTGTAAGTGATATAAAAGTGAAGGTGAAACACTAGTGGGAACAAACAGAGGACAAACTAAATTTATAAGGACTTTACCAATAGAGGTTTTAAACTTTTATCTCTAAAACCATGAGTATATAAATAGCACCCGAACACAAGATATTGTTATGAATTTCTAATGAAAAAGTTGTTTCATAACTTCTTTCATGCTATGTTTATTCAGAAAGCATAAATTATTTTTGTTTTTTCTGTTTCATTTTAATGTAAGAAGAGGAACACTCTCTTTACTGTGAAACAGGGGGGGGGGGGCGTTTTATGTGGTGGGAACACTTCATTGGGTCTGGAACTAGTAATCTCCTCAAGATTGATGGCACTAAGAATAAAGAAGGATGTCTGAAGATTTTTCAAGTAAAGACTAAAGCTGTTGCAGCAAAACTCAGTCTGGGTTTTCCCTTTGTGTTTCAACTTGACAATGACCCTAAGCATTTATTGCTGCTGGTCTAGAATATCTCCCGAAGACCAAAGAAAAATGGGATGGGATTCCTCATTATTCAAGTTAGAGATGTGTTTAAAACTACAGCAAACAACTGCAGGCTGTTATTTATTTAAAAAGATACAGGAATGACTAATAGCATGAGAGAGCTAACTCTGGTTTTTGTGGACTAATTTTCAGAAGCTAAATAATGTAAGCTTCTGAAATAACCATGAGACATTTGGAAAAGATAGAAAAAAAACTGTAAAACATTTTTAGGCACTGTTTTCTGTTGCTCTCGTGCTTTGTTTTATCTTTTGATTGTTCGAAAGCATTAAAAAACATATTAACAAAATTAATAGTAGTGTCTGAATCCTAGACTCCAATAAATTCCAATATCCAGGAAGGCATAAAACATCTCATTTGTGTTGTACATTGAATTAATGTCAATAGTCATTCACCATTCACTTAAAGCTTTCTCAAATTAGAGGAAACAGTAAATCCACAAAATTGAGCTCCAGTGTTCTCTGTAAAAGGTTCTGATTTATTTGCATTACCCTGCTAAAGACACAAATGTTCTTGTGATCCTGTAGGAGAAAATATTTTTAGGCTTACTGGAGCTCCTTTATTGTTTTCCCTAGACTGCTTTCTCATTTACTCATGATCGGTCCTTGTTCCTGACAATAACAAAACAGTTTGCAGTGTCTGCTAGAAAATTAGAAAATTGGAAAACTGGAGGGAAATGGAAAAACCTGAAAACAAATATCCGCTGTGAATCAGCAATATCTGAACGTGGTATCTTTGTTAAACGGGAGAAAGTTGAGCAGAAACTAGGAAAGGACCTGAGCATCCTGTGGATGGATGGATGGATGGATGGATGGATGGATGGATGGATGGATGGATGGATGGATGGATGGATGGATAGATGGATGGATGGATGGATGGATGGATGGATGGATGGATGGATGGATGGATGGATGGATGGATGGATGGATGGATGGATGGATGGATGGATGGATGGATGGATGGATGGATGCCTTATTAATTCTGGGAGCACCTAAAAATAATTGAATGAATGAATATGTTATGAATTAAGTGGCTTAGCAAACAGTGACAATTAGTGAAAAAACAACCCATGTTAAAAAAAAAACAACTTTGGAAGACGTTCAGAAAGCCAAAAAAAAAAAAAAAAAGCTTTTACTGAAGTCCACTTTAAAGATTAGAAGATAGTGTGATTGCTTGGAAGGGAATTGTAAAGAAATGGGGGTTGACTCTAGATTTCACACAGTACTTTATATCATACTGTGGATCTGTTTTTTTTTTTTTTTTTAATGGTTACATCACAGCATATCACTAAGAATAGTATTTAAATGCACACAGCTAACGATGCCTCCTCTGAAGCATTAGGACAACTGTAAATGCTTTCAGTTTGCTGATGCTCGCTGTGGAAGTATACTCCATCCCACCTTTAAAGGCTAAAACACAACAGTGAGCACATTTCTATGTTGATATTCTGGATTGAAGAGTGTCTGGTGCAGCACAGTCTGCAGCAAAGACATAAAAGTTGTTGAAGGCAGCGAAGCAGGATGTTGCAGGAGAATTTGCAAACTCAGCAACTTCTACAGTAAAGCTGATAGAAGAGGGGAAAATGTAAGTTATCTGAGACAGCATCTTAGAAATAATTGCGGCTCTCTTTGAGATGAGCAGTAATTCCAGGGCACCAATTTTACAGTTGTGGCATAACGATTATCATAGCTGCATTGTATGATTACATAGCTCTATTTTGGCTCAGGCAGATTGGTCATTTGAGTTTTCTAACCTTTTTTTTCTGCTTCATGTCTCAACTGATCTGCTTTGAACTCTACCTCGAAAATCAGATAATTTCTCCAAAAATAGCTCTTTATCCTTGGCCCAAAAAGGCAAGAGGTAACATTGCCAGCAAGTACATTTTGGCTAAAAACAATCCAGGTCTGGGCAGGTGTCCAGTAAACAATCACTGCAACCTCTTCCAAAAAAAGGTCTCTGCAGCT